>NW_015176018.1:324268-399784 GCF_001447785.1 Gekko japonicus | reverse complement strand
GCACGGGGGGGGGGGGAGGAGGGAGAAGAAGAGAATGGATTTATACCCCGCCCTTCACTTGGAGTCTCAGAGTGGCTTACAAACTCCTTTCCCTTCCCCTCCCCACAACAGACACCCTGTGAGGTGGGTGGGGCTGAGAGAACTCTGACAGAAACTGCTCTTTTTCAAGGACAGCTGTGCCAGAGCTTGTGACTGACCCAAGGTCACATCAGCAGGTGCAAGTGGAGGAGTGGGGAATCAAACCTGGTTCTCCCAGATTAGAGTCAACACACTTAACCACTACACCAAACTGGGAGGGAGAGAAGGAGAAATTTCAGCGGGCCAGCGAGGCCTTGCCACCACTGAGGGGGGAAGGGGGGAAGCTTGGTGGGCCAGTGAAGTGCCGCTGATGCCGCCGGGGGAGGGAAGTTCGACGGGCCAGTGAGGCTCCGCCGCCGCTAGCGGAGGGAGAAGCTTGGTGGGCCGAGGTCAGGTGTTGCCGTGAAATTGAAGTTGTGGGGACAGGGGAGAAGACTCACCTGCAGCTGCTTCCTTCTCCCGTGGAGCATCTCTCCCCCCCCCGTGAGTATCGCGGGTCCCCCTTCTTGTTTAAACCTAACAGCTGACTGGTGCAGGTCTGCCCATCAGCTATTAGGTTTAAATATCTGTGAGTCCTTTCACTGGTCAGTTTCACTTCCCCCTGCTTCAAAGCTGTTAGGTTTAAATGGTTGTGAGCCATTAAACCCATCAGTTTTGCTCTCCCCAGCTTCGAAGCAGGGGGAATGGCTGCCAGACAGACTCAAAGGTAACTTGAACATTTGATTATCTTACTGTAGGATCAACTGTTCTTTCTTGATCACCCTTGTGTAAACTGACCAGCATGTACTTGAGTTCATCTTTTATCAGTGTTTCCCAGAAATCTTAATTTGGCTGTCAAGACACATAAATCTCTGCCAATATTAGACTAAATCCTTCATCTCCTGGACTGGTATGTCATAGTGAAACAACAGCTTAACACAGTTTTATTTACACTGTTGTTTATGCTGTTACTTGCTCCTATAGTGCTGTTCCTTGCCCCCATTAACAATTGTTAATACTAATTTAGGATGCTTTAGTATCCATCACTTCAGCCCCTGCTCTGCTGACCAGCTGTGAACAGGGAGCCAATTTTCCACTGAACACTCTGAGTGTTTGTGAGCAGCATGATCCTGTTCAGCAGTACTTCCCACATATCCTAAAAATAATGTACAATGCAATCAGCATCAGTTCATACAATTGTTCTCACTCAACCTGATGGGGATTCTAGTCCCCCTCCAACCTGTCATATTGTGCATTGGTCCACAACCAATTTTTTAAGTGATGAGTGAACAAACCAGTCAGCCAGTGATCTATAAACAAACAATTCCTTTTTTAAAAAAGAAGTCTTACTGTTTGGTGTTTGTTTGCGTTAGGGACAGTATTCATGCATGTAACAGTGCCATTCTAAGCATAGTTATATCCATCTAAGTAATTTGAAATCCATGGAGAAGGGTGTGACTCTAGTCAGGGCTGTCAACGGGGAGGTACAAAATTCCCAGTGTTCTTAAAGAGGCAGTAGAGATCATATTGCAAATGTACAGTGGTTACTAGAGCATACAAGAGAATTTCAGAAAAAATCAGCTTGTGTTTCATGGATTACAGCAAAGTTTTTGACTACGTGGATCATGAAAAGCTATGGTTAGTTTTAAAAGAAATGGGGGTGCCACAACATCTGATTGTTTTGATGTGCAACATGTCCTCTGGGCAAGAGGCTACTGTTAGGTCAGAGTATGGAGAAACAGAATGGTTTCCAGTTGACAAAGGTGTCAGACAAGGATATATTTTATCTCCCTGTCTCTTCAATCTATATGCGGAACATATCATAAAGAAAACTGGATTAGATTTAGATGAAGGCAAAGTGAAAACTGGTGGAAGGAACATTAACAGTTTGAGATATGCAGATGACACCACATTACTGGCAGAAAACAATGAAGGCTTGAGATGACTACTGCTGAAAGTTAAAGCAGAAAGTGCCAAAGCAGAATTACAGGTGACCATCGAGAAGACAAAAGTTATGACTACTGGAGAATTACACAACTTCAAGGCTGACAATGAAGAACTTGAAGTTGTTCAAGATTTTCTATTCTTTGGCTCGATCATCAACCAAAAGGGAGACTGCAGCCAAGAAATCAGAAGGTGACTGAGACTGGGAAAGGCAGCTATGAAGGAGCTAGAAAAGATTCTTAAGTGTAAGGACATGTTGCTGGCAACCAAGATCAAGATAATTCATGCAATAATATTCCCTGTTACTATGTATGGGTGTGAAAGTTGGGACAAAGAAGAAAGCTGAAAGGAAGAAAGTTGATTCATTTGAAATGTGACACTGGAGGAGAGTTTTACTGTGGACCACCAAAAGGACAAGTAAGTGGGTTCTTGACAAATCAAACCTGAACTCTCCCTAGAAGCTAAAAAGACTAAACTGAGGCTATCATACTTTGGCTACATCATCATAATCATCACCATCATTATTATTATTAATTCAATTTATACCCCGCCCTCCCCGCAAACGGGCTCAGGGTAGCTTACGGCAGTGGCCCAATTGCCAATAAAACCTATAAAACAATATACATCATTTCATAATAAGTTAAAACATAAAATCATAAGGTGCTATTCAGTTCTACAGTTCATTGCTTACAATGGCATATTAAGATGTCTCCGACAACTAGATTCCAGCTCAGTGTTGTTCCGAGTCGCTTGATGTAACAGGCCAGATGTTGGCACTGAGGGCCAGGCTCATTGATTGTAATGGTGGGGGCGGCTCCTAATTGAAAGCCTGGTGGAAGAGCTCTGTCTTACAGGCCCTGCGGAACTGCAAAAGATCTCGCAGGGCCCTGATCTCCTCTGGGAGCACATTCCACCAGTAAGGAGCCGCCACTGAGAAAACGCTGGCCCTCGTCACGGCGAGCCTGGCCTCTTTGGGGCCCGGCAGGGTCAAGTGATTTTGTGACCGCGATCTCAGTGCTCTCTGGGGTATATGTGGGGAAAGGCGGTCCCTCAGGTATGTCGGACCTCATGAGAAGACGAGAGTCACAGGAAAAGAGAATAATACTAGGAAATGTTGAAGGCAGCAGGAAAAAAGGAAGATCCAACATAAGATGGATTGACTGTATAAAGGAAGTGACGGCCCTCAGTTTGCAAGACATGAGCAAGGCTGTTAATAATAGGACATTTGGGGGGACATTAATTCATAAGGTCACCATAAATTGGAAGCAACTTGATGGCACTTAACACATACACAAGACAACTTGAGGGCCCAGGGAAGCTAGAAACATCATTTCAGGTTGTTTTTTAACTTTTAGAACAGTTCTGCAATGAGTCACTAAGGTTGCAGGCAAGGCAAAACACAGCAAACAGGCAAATGCCCTTTCTAGTTGATGCCCTTCAACACCCTTTTTCAGCAGTGAATTTTAAAGTTATCATGAGCTCTTCCAAAGCTCATCAACCAACCTAATAGGCCTTCATTCCTCTCCCCCCCACCAACTCATTATTATGTGTTTGTACCCCCACCACCTTCCAGCTTCATTCCTTCTCATCGCTACCCTGGCTGGGGAGTTAACATATACTTAACCTCTGTGTCATGTTAATACTTCTCGAGAATTGATCAAAGGAGTGAAAGACTGATCTTTAGATCTTAAACGTCATGTGCATTGTGATCTGTATTAAAGGCTATAAATGTGGAATAGTTGATGCTGCATAATTAATTCATTGCATAATTAATTCATAATGTATCTCATGCTGCATAATTAATTCATTGAATAAGCTACTACGAGGTGATAACCATTGGTTTAGAAGACTTTAATGGAGGATGAGACTTTAATGGGGGGTTAGACAGATTCATGTAGGTGGAAAGGTTCGTAAGTGGCCATTAGGTACGATAACTAAATAGAACCTCCATGTTTAGGGGCAGTACATTCTTGAATGCCAGCTTTGGGGGGGGGCGACTTTTGAGGTGGATGTTGCCTTTATTGACTGCTGCTGGGATTCCTAGAAGCATCTGGCTGGCTAACTAGTGTGGGGAAATTGGACACTGTACTAGATAAACCTCTGATCTGCTCCAACAAGCCTCTTATTTTATTCTTCTGAAAGGTACAAGGCATATAGTTATCCGACTTTTGAGGTGGATGTTGCCTTTATTGCCTGCTGCTGGGATTCTTAGAAGCATCTGGCTGGCTAGCTAGTGTGGGAAATTGGACACTGCACTAGATAAACCTCTGATCTGCTCCAACAAGCCTCTTATTTTATTCTTCTGAAAGGTACAAGGCATATAGTTATCCTACCCTCATTTTTACAGAGAGTTTTAGAAACATTATTCATTGATCCCACTGCTTTCTCTGCATCTTTAAACATGCTACTGAATTCTTGAGTGTGTGGGAAGAAAGGAGGATGTAGTTTTTTTTTAATGTTGGGAGAAAGGCATCCTGTGCATGCCCAGGAACATTTTTCTTCCAGAACTCAGCAGTGCTGAAAACAAACTCGGTAGTCCTAGTGAGATCTTTGCACAAATCGAGTTACTAGAAAAGTCAAATTTTGGAGGGGTAGGCGTGTTAGTCTGTTGTGGCAAAACCAAAATGGAATTTTAACCTGTGTTGTAGTTCCAGCTTTCATGTTTAGAATCTCTTTCATCAGAAGCATGAAGTGAATTCTCAGTCTGCAGATATTGCTACACATGTGGGGGGAAATGTTTGTTAGTAAGGAAGAAAAGCAGTTGTGATTCCCATTAAAGTGCACGCTATGGAGCTATCATACTGGTGGTAATTAATTAATATTAGATGTTAAAAAATTTTTAAAAATCATATGCAACAGAAATCTGGGGATAAGCCCCATTAAATAAATTGAGACTTACTTCTAAGGAAATTGCTTAGGATTACTCCCAAAAGATCTAGCCAGTTCTGTACCCTTTGATGTACAAAGGATCTGTACCTTCAATCTGGAGCATGGTTTGGGCCACACTGGAAATTATTCCCAGGGTCACTTCAGTTGCCAAGCCTGCCCCTTCTTTTCTGCTTTCTTTTTCCTCTTTAAGGAGGCAACAGCAGCAGAGGAGAGATGGGATGGGATGGGATGGGGAGCTTATATCTCATGCTGCATAATTAATTCATTGAACAAGGTACTACGAAGTGATAACCATTGGTTTAGAAACTGGATTTTGCCTCCTGGGACTAGAATTGCTTTTGAAAGTGAGTGTAGATGCAGGAAGACAATACCATCTGGAGGCTTGGCTTACCAGCCTCCTCTCTCTGGTCGATGAAATCAACTTCTCACATCTTCCCAATTTTCCTTCCCCCGTTAAGTGCCCTGTGAGTCTGTTTTCTTGGATCAGGGGAAATACTTTTAAACTCTTTTTTTTAGAACAAAGTTTGAGTCCAGGGGCACCGCTAAGACCAATGAAGTTTTATTCAAAGTGTAAGCATTCATGTGCAAAGCACCCTTCTTCAGACAAAATGGAAGGAAATCTCAAGGGTTACTTACAAAAAAAGAAAAGAAAAAGAGGGTGGAGGGCAGCTGTTAGGAGGGCCCAGCCAGAACCAAGATGCATATGCAGAGCTGAAATTGGATCAGGTGGCTGGTAAGATCAATGGATAGCACGTAAATGCAAGAGTTAACAAAAAGATGTGAGAATGAAGCTAGAGTCCCACAGTACTTTTTAAGAGAGACTGATGCCTCTCTTAATTTAATGGGGTTTCTGTCCAGCTGACAATTATCATTGTATTCACAATAACAGAAAGCCAAATGATTTGTTATGTTATTATATTTGTTTTGGATCAGGGTCATGGGAGACCCCGGTTAGAATTACCACCCAGGGGCCCATGGTGGCTCTAGGCAGCCCTGACTTTAGTCAGGATGGCACTGTGAGTGCATTGTCAACTATTTTGGACCGTAACAAGGATTTGAGTGGAGGGATTTTTATTGCCCATGGTGGCAAACTTGAATAAAAATATGTGATGAAATGAGATCTTTTGCCTTTTACATGTCCCTCGGAGAAAGGCTGGAACTGCAGAGTCCTGCATGCAAGTCATCACTACCTTGGAGAGAGACCTGGAAGGAAGGCGGAGGGAAGAAGGGTGTGTCCTGAAAATGCACTCTCAACACCTGAATGCTGCTGGAACATATAGATTTTAGGTGTTTGTACTGTGTAGTTCAGTGTAGTGTAGTAACAGCGTTCCGTGCGCCTTGGTGTTTAGTCATGCCGCAACCCTAGAGTCGGACCCGACTGGCTTTCGAGCAAGGGAACCTTTACCTTTACCTTACTATGTAGTTCAGATGTGAGCTGCTTGAGAAGAAACACTGTCTGAAAAGCAGGATTTAAAAAATCAATGTATCGGTGTGCAAGAATCACCCCTGACTCTTTTAACGTGCTCAGTTTCATTTGTGCATTTTACACAGTGAACATAAGAGAACATAAGAACATAAGAGACGCCAATGTTGGATCAGGCCAAAGGCCCATCCCGTCCAACACTCTGTGTCACACAGTGGCCAGAAATACCAGTGCCATCAGGAGGTCCACCAGTGGGGCCAGGACATTAGAAGCCCAGGACGTTAGAAGGACAGTGGGGTTTTATCACAGTGCACTAGGGTTGCCATTCTCCTGGAGCGGTGGGCAAGCTCCCACCCCTGGGCTCCAAGTCCTGCTGGGCCTCTTTGCTCCAGCAGAAGCAAGGGGCAGGGAATGTCATGATGTCACTTCCAGTTTGTACCTGGAAGGGATGCTGTGACACTCTAGGAATTCACACATCTCTGTGGTAAAAGCCACAGAAATGAGTTCCTAGAACATCATCACGTCTCTTCTGGGTACAAATAGGAAGTGACATCAGTACTTGCCCCTAAAAGGCTCCTGTTGGTTGCCATGGCTAGGTTGGCAACCTTACTGAGCACAACTGGGTTCCCTGTTATAATTTAGAAAGTGAAGTGCAGGAACTTCTGCAGCAACAACAATCAATCTTGTCTCTCTCCTGCATGAGAACAGAAACAAAGAAACATAGTGCTAGGAAGGACATCTAGTCCAATCCCCTGCACAATGCAGGAAATTCACAACTACCTCTTCCCCCACTGCCCCTTTGACCCCAGCTCTATGCCCAGAGGAAGGCAATAAATCTCCAGGATCCCTGGCCTGTCTGACCTGGAGGAAAATTCCTTCCTGACCTCAAAGTGGCAATCAGCATTACTCTGGACATGTAAGAAAGGGCCACAAGACCTTAGCACTGATTCATCCCTTCCTGCCCTCCCTCTCATGATCTGTCTGTATTCACAGGATCAGCATTACTGTCAGATGGCCGTCTGCTTGACAACCTCCAAAAAAGGAGAGCCCACCACCTCTCAAGGAAGCCTCCTCCACTGAGGAACCACTTTGTCAGGAAGTTCTTCCTAATGTTTTAGCCAAAAACGATTTTGATTTTATTTTGGTTCTGGTCCAACCTTCTGGAGCCACAGAAAATGATTCTGCTCCATGTTCTCTATGACAGCCCTATGACAGCCTTTCAAATACTTGAAGATGACTATTATACCATCTCTCAAGCATCTTCTGTCCAGGTTAAACATACCCGGCTCCTTCAACCTTTCTTCCTAGTACCTGGTCTCCAGGTCCCTCACCATCTTTGTTGCCCTGCTCTGGACACATCCCAGCTTATCAACATCCTTTTTAAACTGTGGTGCCCAGAACTGAACACAGAATGGGGAAGCCCTGAAAACACTGGAGGATAAGGACATTGTACACATTCTTCCTCTGCTTGGATTTCATGATTTGCCCAAGATGTTTTTTTTAATTACTTTTTAACTTTCAGGAATGGGGATACTGATTTAAACAGTAGCCAAAGCACACACATTTCTTTGGCCGAGACCTTTGTCATGATTTGCCCAAGATGTTTTTTTTAAATGGGGATACTGATTTAAACAGCACACACATTTCTTTGGCCGGGACCTTTGGCAACACGTTAAAGAAAGCAAACACTCCAACAACATTTAGTAGCTTGTTGTAAGATTTATTGATGTAAATATAGTTTAAATAACTGATCAGACATTTAAGGGCAAAGAAAATGTATTGTTCCTTTAAAACATAAAACTGGGATATGGACAGTATAAATAGAAGAACACACAACAGTCATAACCACTTTATTTTTATCATCCAGGTTTACTGTCAATGTTTTGATTTTCTTCATATACAAATTCATTTATTCCGGTGATCTAGAAATTCTGGTGTAATGAAATATGCTATTTACAATGCATACGATGCACAAAAAATATACAAAAGTGATTGAAATGGGTTGGATCCCATTGAGGATTTCTGCTGGTGGAAAGCGAGGGGGAGATTTTTTGCTACCCCCCCACTGCAGATCTCTGACCCCTACCTTATGCTGTTTCTGGGGGTCCTCCTCCCCCTGGATCAACATGGGGGGCAATTAGGGCTGCAGCAGAAGAGGGGAGCCAAGGAAGGTCTGCGTGGCTGATGGAAATCCTTCCATCGGCAGAAATTTTTGGAGAGATCCAAGCCATAGTTTTTTGCTACATGGAAAGCATGTAAGATAAGTAGTAGATGTTAAAGGCACAATCCAGCATGTACTGCCATTGTGTGCTCTTACCAGTCAGATCCAGACTGCTAAACCTATAGCCGACAAATAACAGCGCTGATCTCTTGCTGGCCAGGAGGAAGGGAAAGAATTTGCTAGAATTTTCCAACCAAACTCTAGATAGACCATTGTCACTCTTAGGCCAGAACTATCTGTTATGTATGATTTTGACTCCTGCCAAAAATGTCCTCCCAGCCATTGACTTCTTTCCCCCTCTCTAACATATAGGATCACTTATCCTGTGCTGTAACATCACCTCACCGTGCACATCCCCACCCCACAAAACAGCCAATTTGGTGGCACAGGAGAACAGACAAGATCATAACGACATCACGAGAGAGCTAAGTGGTCCTGCATGGATGGGGGGGGGGAAGAGAGCTTGACATGGAGGTTCAGTTTTCAGCAGCATCCATGGGTTGCCCATAACATGTAGTTCTAGACTTTGAGATGGTGAACCATTTATTAGGTGGGTATGGTTATGGCCATCAATTCGATAAAGGGGCACCATGCACCCAGTCCCCGTTGATGGATATCTTTTGTATGAACAGGGCCCTATCTTAAAGGGGACCTGTGCATGGAAGTCAGTTTCTCTACACTGGCCACTCTTACTGGATCAGAGATGTGGTCGGGCATTTGAGAGACACCCTCACAAGCCCGATGGGATCAACAGAAGCGGCACACTGGCAGTACATGGTGCACTGTCCCCCATTTCTACCAATGCTTACAGATTCATATGAAGAATTCCAATCTGAAATTGCTATTGACATGAGACTTCATGTTTCACTCACTTCTGACAGGGAATAGTGGTTGCCCGAATGCAAAGAAAAGGGGGAAACTGTTTCCCCCCCAATAAATAGAAACCATCAAAAAAAGGAGAGAGGGAGAGAGAGAGAGAAAAAAGAAATGGAACTGTACCTATTCGAGAGGCATATTTAATTGAGAAAACAAAAATCCAAGTATTATGGACATTGCAAAAGATGATGTAAGCTATTTAAACACATGCCGTACAGACACATTGGTGTATGGAAGCAATGCAGGCTGATGGCATTGCAGTTACTACGTGGGGTATATTTAAAATGGTTTCCAAAAAGAAAAACAATTCACATGGCATATTGGTATCATAAAATAGCAGATGTACAATACTATTTACATTGCCAACCAAATAAGAGAGAATGGCTCTATGAAAATGCATCAAATTGCTCAGAATAGTAAAAATCACAGACCTGATTCATAAAATATATGCATATGTATATGTATATATAATATATATAATATCTATATCTATATATATGAACATGTATAAAACATAACTGAGCAGAAACATATGGATTAATTATTTTCTGACAAATAGTTATCAGAGCTGTTTTAAAAAGTGGGTTTGCCATCCCACCGGAAATTCTGACATTTCAGAATATGCAAAGCAGGACTACAAGCTCCACGATGGAGCCCCTCCAGGGTATGTCTGAAGGCGCCTTTGCATACATGGAGTGATTCCTGAACTGTGGCTGCTCCATTTGCCTAGGGGGGATTAACAGGTGGTGGTTCTCCACTATTACAATCCATGGAGCAACTTTTCTTATGCAACAGTCCACAGCTTGGACCCCGTGGTAGATCTCCACTAACAGAAACTATTTATGTCAGTGGAATCGGACTTCCTTGTCTTGCCCTCCCACTACAGGTTGAAATACTGCCTTGAAACACTGCTCCTGTGGTGTAGGGACTCCTCAGGGACAGCAGGAGGGGGCCAGGGCTCTGCAATAAGAAGAGGGAATTGACAGAACTGGGGGCCCCCATCTACTAGTGGAAATTTACTTTTACAATCCACATCCACAGTCATCATTCAGTGAAAGTAATGCCTTTTTAGCTCTGCTTTGATTATAATGAAAGAGTTAAATATTCGCCCACTGAGACCAATGGGTAGTAATGCTGCATTCCTAAGCACACCCAATAAACAAAGGAAGATTCATTTCTGAAAGATGCTCTATCCAATAGTGCAGGGATGGCTGAATTAACAAATCTCTTATAGTTTTGTCAACAGTTTGGTTCACCACTTCTTGCTGTTGGTTTTACAGAAACGTTTGTATTGTGTTTACAGGTTATATGATTTGATACATGATGAGTACGGCATGGCAGTTCTCTATACAATGAACACTGTTTATACATATAATATATACAAAATGTATAATCATTGGCACACAAATAACAGAAAAATACATCAGTTTTAAAGGGAAAAAATTGGTGTAAGGAAACAGAAACTGACGCAAAAGAAATCAAAAATGATCACAGGTTTGATTTGCACAAGAAAGATGCAAAATCGAAACAGGGGTTTTGGCACTGAAACAGTAAGGATGGGAAATTCAGAAACATCCCTATACCAAAGTGCATAACTCTGGATGCTTCATGCCCCAGGTATGCACCAGAGTCTTTCTGGGGCTGAATCAAAAACATTTGGGAAACACTAGGAGAAACTCCAGTGCTTTTCTTATTAAATATTGCTGTCATTTTCATCGCTGTATTACTGCATGCCAAAGTAAAACAAAATCATTGTTATAGATATGGGCTTTGATCCCACCTAGAATTTTGGCTTATGAAAGTGTGGTGTGTATAATTTTTATTGATTCCCCCTCCCACTACAGCCCCAAATGCCTCTTCCCTGAAATGCTGCTTCTGGGGTACCCCCGGGAATAAGCCAGGGGAGGGGGGGATCACAAGTCTCCTGCAGGAGAGAAGAATATCCCCCCCCCCCGCTTCCTTGTGCCCATGAAAATTCTAGGTGGGATTTAAGCAAAGCTCTCCAATGCAGAGCCCTGTGTAACAGCCCCTGCACATGGAGGTGAACCCATTTCACATTCTGAGCATGTAAAGTATATAACTCTGTATACGGATAGGGTTCTTCAAATTTTGTTCAGGTGAAAGAACAAAATTGTGTTGGCCATTTGAAGGCCAAGTATGTTTGGAACCTTTCCTTGAGAAATGGGATCTTATATATACATTTAAAAAGAACCATACATCTCAATTTGACAGTTTGGGTGAAATAATTAAAGGACTACTGGAACAGAAAGCTTCTCACACCTCTGTCAGACCCTCACTGAGATCACTTAAGAAACCATTTAAAAGCCAATTCATTGGCTAGTTGTATTGTTGGTGACTGAATGGAATCAGTCAGATTCTATTAGTATGACTGAATGAAGAGTCCCATTGATAGGCCTGGAATATGGTGTGTATTTTAGGATGGAAATCCCTCCCAGCACTGGCTCTTCGGCTTTGAAACGGAGATTAGCACCGCAACCCTAGAGTCGGATTTGACTGGCTTTCGAGCAAGGGAACCTTTACTTTTTAAAGTGCTGTTAACAAATGGGAGACCTGATTATTAGGCATTTATTTCTGAAAGCCAAATGTTGAATTATGGGAAGTTGCCTCTTTTCTGGGAAAAGACAACTGAAATTCAGGGAGTTTGTTCTTTTTGTAGTATCACAGAGAGTCTGGGTTGTCACACGCTTTGTCCCATTTGTTAATTCAGTGCCATTTTTTGGGGGGGCTAATCTTATGACTATCTTGTGTCTATCTTGTAGCAGTATCTACCAAAACTGAGCTGAGGGGGGAAAAACCCAGGTGTATGTGTGTGGGGGGCATTTTCCCTGTGAACATACATATACTTCCATAGCGATGTATACATGGTATTTATAATAAGTTTTTTAAATGGTTCTGGTCTGACACAGAGCTTGCAGAAGAGGGCTGTGTGTACCTCATACTTTTGAACAAGCTGAAATAGGGATGGCTTTCTGGCCCAAACCATCGAAGCAATTGCTTGGGGGCAGCAGTTAGGGGGATGAGGATGAGCTGTAATGGTCTGGCTCACTCCTGACTATCAACAGCTGTCTAGGCAAGAGCTGTCACCCCCTAAAACTGCACCACGGCCACCTGGATCAGAGACAAGCCCTTGGCCTGACCAAGGGTAGCAGAGGAGGAGAAAATGGGTGGCAGTTTACCAAAAGTCAGAGGATGTCCCTCCAGCTTAAGGAGCCTTCCTCGAAGTCCAGCAGTTTTTCCTGTGGAGGACAAGCTGCTTAATTTGGAGGAAAGCTTCAAAGTTCTCTTAGTGGAGTGCTAGGATACAGGTCAATAGGTGTACCTTGCTCAGAGCATCAAAATGCCTTGATGTAGCCCTGAAGGTTATCAGGTAGGGCTGAATCGGGTCCATCTACTCCAACAGGGAGACAGACTGTGAGCCTGATTTCAATTTTTTTTAAAACAAAAAAGGGCTGAGTATAGCAGGACTGAGAGGATCTGAGAGAAAGTGCAGAAAGAAGGGGGAAAATAGAATTCCTTGTAATGACTCAAGAATCTGGCAACCACTAGAACAAATGTCCGTATCCCTGAGTCCTTATACAAAGCAAAGTTACCATGACATTAGCAATCCGAAAAGTCGCTAATGAAAACATCGAACTGAGATGCTGAATTAATATTTTTTATGAATCAGGTACTGTGTCAAGGTCTTAGAGAAATAGCTCAATAATCTTTTTTTTTCTTTAAAAACCTTTTTTTTGTCAGCGAGATTATAAAATATGACAGATCTGTCATGGGTTAGAAAAAATGGGCATGGAAGAAGTATCTGCTTAAGTTATTATTTATCGTATCAATATTCAGAGAAAGCAAGGAGAGGAGAGGCTGTTTGGTCCAGTGAACAATATTAAAAACCTGCATTGTGTTTAGAAACGTTTCTAAGAATAAGTACTTCACAGCTATGGTGGCGTCGGGTGAGACGATGTGGAGTATAGATATAGATATATATTGCTTTCTTTATAAGAGTGTACTGTAGGCTTCTAATATGGTGACGGACAAGTAGGGCTCTCCAGGACAAAGTAAAAACACCTTATTGGAACACAAACACAAACACAGAGCATTGGAGCAGTTTCACTATGGAAGCCTAATGAGGAGTCACAACAGATACTATAGGAATTATTAAAAGGGTAAGCTAAATAAAACAAAACAAAACAAAAAAATAAATCTGAAATTCTCCATCCACAGGCAAACTAAAATAGGAGGGGGAAATCTCTCCTGGCCTATTGCAGACCATACCTCGCTTCAGTAGTGGAATAGACATTTCCCACAGCCCCTTCTTGCTGGGCCGTGGCAGCCATTTTTCCTATGGGCTCACATTTGTGGCAATGGGGTCATGTGGCTCATCATCATACATAGAAACTGCCAGTGTTGTGTGCCATTGCACACCAGCTGAAGTGGAACGTAGAAGGGACAAAAATATCACCTGACCCACTCTCCTCAAGGATGGAGCTGCCAAGAGAGGATGCGTGTACCTAAAAATGGCTGCCACCAATGCAGCACGTTTGTGATTCTGCCCTAGGTTGTTTTTTAAAGGGTGTGCCTACATGGGGGGCTTTTCCAGTTGGTTCCTATTGTGAACAACAGAAGATTTTCAGGCAAAGACATGAAAGGTGTGAAAGATTGTAAGCAGAGTAACTAACTGCCTGTGGGAGGGGGAAGTTCTGTTCCCTTACCTCCATGCTATGAAAAGCTTCAGTTGCCCAGTTCCATACCTTAAGCCTTTAATTCAAAGGGAAAGAACACTTTTTTCTCCAGGCCTGCTGGCAACTCTAAATATAAGGCTGAGATTTGCCTGTGGTTGTATAGATTGAAACCAGTGCACACAAATTGGAGCAATGCGCTGGTGAGGCATAACCCACATGAAGCCCAGAGAAGACTGTGTTGGTTGAAGAAGCGGGACCATTATGCAAGTGGAAGTATAGTAAACCAGCTGGCAAATTACCCTAAATTTCTAAGACTCCACCCTAAAACTGGATCCACACATCATTGGACATTACACTGCAGTATCATTTGTCTCCTGGATTGTCTTAAGGGTTGCCAGCTCTTCGCTGCCAATTCCCAGGGATATTTGAGGGGCTACCAGAAGTGATGGCAGGATGCTGTAGGAGTTCCTGACAACTCTATGGCAAAACCCATAGAGTATCAGGGAAATTTTAGAATGTCCCATGGCATGGTGATATCACTTCCACATGCAGCCAGGAGTGATGTGGTGTCACATGATGCTGTTTTAGCCTCTCATTTACCCTCACCACCCTATTGGCCAAGACAGAGAGTGGGAGGTTGGCTGCCAAAGTAGAAAACTTGGTCTCTCTAATTGTCCTGTCTGCACAGCAAAATCTAGGAGGTGGATGATTATGATACAGTAATATCCAATGATGTGTGGATCCTACCTAAGTCTCCATCTTGCCCCGGAAGAAAAAAATTCTCCTATTCCTAGCATCTGTGGAAGCCATCTCATCACATTGACCTTTATTTTATTTTCTTGCATGAGGAATGACATTTCTTTGGGACACACCACAGGAGGAGCACTCTTCCACACAATTTATCTATTTATAGGACTTCATATAATAGTGACTACAAGTAATTTGAAACAAAATCAAAAAGAAGACTAAAACATCAGCAGCAGTGACATAACCTCAAGACTTGTCTGCCACAGAAGAATGGCAAGAAAAGGAAACAATCTTATGTTCATCTTGTAGGAAAGGACTAAAGCTCAGTAGTCGTTCTTTACACACAGAGGTCCTATGTTCAATTGTGGCTCCCCTCTCTGAGGCCCTGGAGAACTGCTGTTGGTCAAAGTAAATAGTATTCCATCCATCAATCAAAGATCTGTGCCAATTATAAGAAAGTTTGTGAGCTCATCTTTCTGCTCTTGTACATGGCATTCTGACCTGAACAACTGCCTTCCCATGACACGAGGATAAAAATGTAGGCAACAAAACTATTCTGTGAAGAAGCCACTGAAAACAAAGCCTTCCAGGATCAACATAAAACAAACTGCGCAAGTATTTTGCGGAAGCTCAAAGGGGCAGGAGTCATTGTTATGAAAATATACACTTGGCTAGTATGTAAAGAAGTAAAACAATTAAAGCTTTCAGATCAAATGTAGAATATCCACTGCACAAAGATTATTTATTTCATAACCTGCACATGTGGCATGTTAATTTATGACATATATCCATGCTGCTCTGTTGGGCATAATTATGGTTGCTTTCTGTGCTCTTGTAAAACTGCTGCCTTCAAGTAAGTCTGGCCAATGCGAGCCCCAACTCCCGCTGAGCCTGCGCTGGCGCCTGGTGGGAGGGGGTTGATTGACCTCCTCGTGAGGCATGAAGAAAAGGGCACCGGTGCTGTGAGAAGCACGGCACCAGGCAGGGGACGGAGCCAGCCTGTTTAGGCTTGGCTCCCGCCCTCTGCCCCAGCAGTTCATTCTCTATTGTTTTGCTGGTATTTTTTTTTACCATGTAGACTCCAACATGCAAAATGAAGATACAACCCCAAAATTCAATAGTGCCACAGCAAATGGGTTCAGCTGATTGTTTTTAATACAATATCCATATAATAATTAAACCCGATAAAACCAATTATCAATAGAAAACGCCCAAACGTAAATAGTCTTTGAACAACAATTATATATCAAATGTATAATTACTGATGTGGGATGCAATATTTTCTCCCAATGGAAGAGCCACTTAACTGGAGGAAACTTTTTCTTGACTTCATCAGTTTTGGTATCAGTTATCTGTTTGTGTACTGATGAGCCTGGCAACCAGGAGGCTGGAGATATGGTATGAGGGGAAGCATCGCCAGCATGATGACATCACTTCCAGGGAGTGGGGAAGCAATCCTGGAAGCAATGGTGGTAACCCTAGGGATTACCAGAAACTCTACCATAGAAGAGGAGAATAGATTGGATTTATACCCCACTCTTCACTACCTGAAGGAGTCTCAGAGTGGCTTACAATCGCCTTTCCCTTCCCACAACAGGCACCCTGTGAGGAAGGTGGAGCTGAGAGAGCTCTTTTGAGAACTGCTTATGAGAGAACAGCTCTGAAACAACTTGTAGCTGACCCAAAATCATACCAGCAGCGGCATGTGGAGGCGTGGGGAATCAAACCCAGTTTCCCAGATTAGAGTCCACGCTCCTAACCACTACACCAAACTGGCTTCCAGCAATTCTTAGCGCTATCACAGTTGCTTCCAGATACTCCCTGGAAGTAACATTATTGCACAGGCAACACTGGTGAGTTTTTATTAATTTTTAATTTTGTATTTATTTTAATTTTTTACTTTCACCCTCCCACTGCTCCAAACCGCACTGGGGATCTAGAACTTGGGGCAGCAGATCCCTTGCACCAAGTGGGGGCTTGACAGTGCTAATAATGATACCACATTAAATATAGTTGTTTAGACTAAGTCTGTGGTCGTGGTCACACGTGCAAGATAAAGCAGGGGGGGGGAGCAAGGCTATTTCCTCCATAGGAATTTGACCTGCAGCTGCACGATCACACAGTCCCCAGAAGCTGCGGACACAGCCCGCCACTGCGTGATCAGACCCAAATCGATTTGCATCTCTGCACATAGGGTTCCATATGCAGTTTGTGATAATACACATACTGAGATGGGGGGGGGGGAACGGCATGGAGTCAGGATAGCCTGATCAGACCATCCCGACACCATGAGTGCGTGCTGGAGTGATCAGACATGGGAAAGTCCGTCTGTGGCCCATAATAACCCATTTACTACTGGATTTTCACCAGTGTCTTTTTACTCCGCTTCTGCAGCAGAGCAAAATGGGTTGCTGATGGGTGCGGGGTGCTTCCCAGATGTTCATGTCTGATCACGCCCTTTTAATCCAACCGACATTCATGCCTATGGCGGGTCTAATTGTGCGTGTGATTGCAACCTGTATAAAGCCTTTTTGTGACCCCAGTGTTTACTATGTAGCTTGTGTACTATCATGAGCAATAAACCACAATCCATCCAAAATTATGCACTTTAAAGGCCCACTGGTTTCAGTGGTAGAGATTTAAAGGCTGCACTTCACTCTCCAGCTAAAATGAATGGAACACATCAAATCTGGTCAATATTTCTATTCAAGTAGGTAATGGAAATCTTTGGTTCAATTTAAATTCAGTTATTTTGGAGGTGGCAATCCTAAAGCAACCCTAATCCTAAATGAAGCAATCATTTTGAAGAAGATGGTATGCTCCTAGAAGTCTCACCTGAATATTATTTCTAACTTCAATCCTTGACACTGTGTCAGATAATATACCAGAGGTTCCCACCATGACTCTCATGAGTAGGGAGATACAAGGGGCTGCTGAGGGTAGGGGACAACCTAAAATTTTAGTGTGCACGTCTGAAGCAAAATCCCAGATTTTTGGATCCCAGTCTACTAATTCAGTTTAACTTCATCTAGCTTAACAAAAAACAACAACAACTCTGGACTACCATGTAAGTGAGCTTCAGTAAAACATTTTCCAATAAAAGAATTATATTTCTGCATATGGTTTTAATTCTGCTTAAGAATATTGAAGGGGACACATTAATTCAGTGGATTCCTGACTGGAAGTCCATGACCTATTTCAACTCTGTAGTCCTAGAGTTATTTTCAATATTAAAATGTCCCAATTTATTTTTCTACTTTTTCTTAGTTAGAAAAATAAATTGAGTAGGTACTCCTCAAAGAGACAAAAGGGGGGGGGGATTAAAACAAATTAATTTCCCTTTGTAATGTGTCTTAACTTGAAACCACGGATTAGTTCATAGATAGGAAACTATGGGATATACACAGGACTTCTGCGAGGTGGAAACCTGGGGCATAAAATACTGGGGACTCTGATGCCTAAGAGCCCACACGGCTGGGCAAGTAATGTGATTTGCTTTCATGTGATGTTTGAGTGGAATTTGGGTGGTGTGACTAGGGATGGACACGAACCAGCTGATGAATTAAAGTTCATCTCGAATTTTGGCTGGTTCGTGGTTTGCAAACTTCCATGAATTGTGATGCGGTTCAGGAACAGCAGAAAGGAGTTCTCCGCCACTGGGCTGTTTGGTTTAAATGGCTCAGAGCCCGGGAAAAGCTGTGGGGAGCAGAAAGCAGGGGTTTAAACTTTAAATGGGTCATGAACCGAGTCAATTTGTGAACCAACATCCTGGGTTGTGTTCAGCCATGAACCACAAACCAAACAGCAAAAATACAGTTCCTAGGTGTGAGGACCCCCCAAAGGAAATCTTCATCCAGGGAGCAGTGCTGCCTGTCCACCTTAAATACACAGCGAAACACCTGGTGCTCTTGTGGGCTTTTTGTACTCTTAATTTATTGAAATTCTCAAATCTCGAATTTTCATCCTTTTCTGTTTGGATTCTTAAATCAACTCACCTCCTTAAATAAAAATCCACTGAGTTCTTTAGGATTTTCTTCCTTGTATGTGGGTTTAGGACTGCAGTCAGTTATGCTTTTCTGTCAGCACATGGAGTTCTTGTAAGAAGCCTCACGTTTCTACCACCAGAGGGTGCAATGCTTGTTTTAAAGGACATTTTCAAGAACAGTACATCAATGTTTTAATTACTATATCTCAAATGGTATCACTCACAAATCCTCCCTTGGCTATTAACATCAAAAGCATCATTAGCAGCCATTTAATTCTAATCTTATACTATAAAGAAATGTTGTGGCTGAAACATGGCATAATTTTTAAGTGCAAGTTGTGCTTGGTTTGAAATGTACACAAACTATTAAATGCTATTTGATTTGATGCCAATAAAAAGATCCATCTCTTTTCCAAACCCTAATTGCCTATGAGTGGTTGGGATAGAACGGATAAAAGGAAGTACTTCTTCAGCCAAAGAGTGATTAACACTTGGAATTCACTGCCACAGGAAGTGGTGACGGCTACAAGCATGGACGGCTTCAAAAGGGAATTAGATAAGCATATGGAGCAGAGGTCCATCAGTGGCTATTAGCCACAAGGTATAGATAGGGGCTCTGGGGCAAGTGATGCTCTGTCTTCTTGGTGCTGGGGGGGGGTCAACAGTGGGAGGGCTTCTAAAGTCCTGGCCCCACTGGTGGACCTCCTGATGGCACTGTGTGACACAGAGTGTTGGACTGGATGGGCGTCTCTTATGTTCTTATGAGAAGTATGTTGCTTCCAAACTCTGTGTTCAACTGTCTTGCAAAGCCGATGTAACAGTATGGACCATGCTTTGAGATTCTCAATATGCAGAGCCAAGATAACAGAGGCAAAGGAGTGATTTGGTGACGTAGAATGTTTCTCAGGGCCTGTCTATGGGCCGGGTGCCTTACTTCACAGAGATCCAGTGTGGCGTAGAAGCTAGAGCACTGGATTGGGGGAGGGCCAAATTCAAAATCCCACTATGCTGTCAAGCTCACCATAGGCTAAGCAATCACTTGCAGCTTAACTAACCTCACAGGGTTGTTGTGATTACAAGCTGTGGCAGGGATACCCAGGTATGTGTACAGTGTTCTTAGTGCCTTGGATGATGGGATTAAAACATGATACATGGAATCACTGGCTGTCACTTGAAGGAAGTAAGGAAATGAAGCTCGTCTTCCTAACAATAATGTTTCCCACCCTCCCTTATACACAGTATCATTTGCCAGTCACTGTCCTCCCGGTTTTCAGTAGAGCTTTTCCTATGTTTTTTCAGACTGGCTTTGAGGTGGTCTGAAAAAAACACTGACACCAACCCCCCCCCCCAAAAAGGGAGAGCAGTAATTAGCAAACGACACTGGGTGTAAGGGAGGGGAAAACCAATGGAGTGAAGAAGGCAAGCGGCAGCAGAAAGTCAGTGCAGAAAAGCCCTTCAAAGGACATCTCGAGACTTACTGGTTCCACATAGGCCTTCTCAAGAAACAGAGCAAGCCCGGAGGATAATGTCATTTCTTAAAGGGCCTAGAATCCTGATCAGCAAGGAAACATTAGCAAAATTAGGAAAGCACTGAAGAGCCAGCAATATTTGATCTGCCCACAGATCTGGCACCTGGCAGGAAACTGGGGGAACAGGTACATGGTGATCACTGTTGCACTGAGGGCATCCTTTTTGGGATGAACTCAGAAGTGACATCACACCATCACTGTGACGCTCCAAGTATTCTGCAGAAAACTCTATGCTGAATGCTAGAGTGCCATGTTGATGGCATGACCTTATTTTGGGGTTCGTCCTGGAAATATAGTTATGCTGTTGATGCAATGGCAATTTTTGGCTGATTACAAAGGGATTTGAAACAAAAGTCCCAGCTAGAACTTCCTTGCATTTCAAAAACAGGTAAGCAACAAACAGCAGAGCTTCAGCTAATAATAAACTCCAGCAAAATCAGGAGTGACTTCTCCTTGTCCAGTGCACCTTCTCTCATTTTATCTCCACCCTACACTCTAGTGCAATAGCTCCCATTGCTCAGTCAACTCTCATGTTTCCCACCCATACCCTTGTAGCCAATGCATCCTAGAAAACTGGGACATAACAGGCTGGATCCCAACTAAATTTTCCACACGTGCAGGGGGGAGGCATTTTGCTTCATTCCACCCTCCGGCAGCAGATCTCTGACTACCCCAATCTATTCCTTGGGGGTCCCCCATTCCCCCCCAAAGTAGAATTTCAGTGGGCTCTGTAGGCTGCCACATAATTTGGTTGGACTGGGACAAAATGGGTGCTGAGATTCAATACTGTCATGTTCTTTGTTGTCATTGCTCCATCTCAGAAGCCACTTATTGCTTCAGGTGCTACAGTGGTTGTTTTTAGACCTATGAATTGCTGCTTTATTGCTCATATATATAGCATAAGATTTGTTTTCCAGTTACAACCAGTGAACTGCCACAATCACTAAGAATATGGTACAAGGACCAATGTGGTCATTGCTTTTTTATTGCTTCATAATTGTAAATTATTGCTAGGGAATAATTCATCCAAGCACATCTATGTTATATAAATATAAGATGATCCTTCCCTGGATACATACCAGAGTTTGGAGTTTGCTTCTAGCAACTGACATCTGGGGTGGGGGAGGGGGCAGATGAGTCTGAACACTTCATTAACTTCTTCTGACAATGTGACATAGATTTTCTCTGGCAAAGATTTTGACATGTGGTTTGTCAGCTGAATTAGGGCCAGAGCGGAAGGACAATGGCCATTTGAGGTACGAGTGACCACCATTTGAAGCCATATGGGACAAAGATTTCCATAATTTTTCTTAAATGAATGGAGCACTCCTAAGCAGATCTCCTTAAAAGTAAGTCCCATTTTATTCAGTGGGCTTTACTCTCAGGAAAGTGTGCTTAGGATTGAAGCCTAAGCATTCCTTGATGTGTGGGGCTGGGAAAGCAGGATGCACACTGAACTCATTTGGAAGAGTTGGCTCTTGGGTGAAACTATACCCTACTCAGAAGTCTAACTCTCCTCAATGCAGAGATTTAGACTTCTGGGTATGGACTGTGGTAGCCTTGCCAATTAGTGTCATTCAGGTGGTCATGCACTATTGACTACATGCCTAGTGGGAAGCTGTTCTTTCCCACGATTGCCAAAACATGAATGCATTTCTCTCATATTGGTGCTTACTCTCTCTGTTTGCTGACTTTAAGAATTAAAGGTCAGAGCACGGGAGGAGAGGCCAAATTTTAAGCCTTCATAATTGCCCACTGTGCTTCCTTGACCTGGAAAAAGCAGCACAGAACCCGTTCGCTGGTGAGAAGCTAGGCAGGTACACTTTGCCACTGGTCCTGAGAAACTTGTTCCTTATCCACGGTGAATGGCATATTGCATAGGTCAACTGTGTCAGTACTGTGTTTGCTACAGTGCCCACTGCTTATAGATGTTATAACCGCATTGCAATACTTCACTTATGTAAAGGTGTACCAAAAACAGGCACAGTAGACAAGCACAGGAAGCAGGATTTAGTTTCTGAAGGAACTCTTATAGGGAGCTGCCAGGTTAGTGAAATGGAGATGGGGCCGTGACTCAGTGGTAGATCACCTCTTTTGAATGCAGGAAGTCTCACGCTGAGACCCCAGCAGCTCTAGATCGAAGGAGCCGAAGATGTGAAAGATCTCAGCTTGAAACCCTGGAGAGGCAGAGGAGATCTGACCCAGCAAAAGGTGGGTTCATGTATCAATGTGATTGCATACACATGCATGAATGTAATGGATTCGGGACAATCTACTCAAAGAATTTAAATGACCGTGGAATCGCAGAACACTTTCCTGATAGCAACGATGATATGGCTCATTAAATGTACCTGTTCCTAATGGCCATTTTAAAGTATCCTCTTCTGCTGCTTATTTCCCTTCTTCTATTTATCACTTTTCCTGCTCATCCTTATTTTGACACGTCTATGGCTATGGCCACACACACTAAATAATCCACTCTCAGTGCACATTCCAACTGGATTTGACAATGTGAACTGGCAAGATCCAGTCGGAAAGTGCACTGAAAGTGGATTGAAAGTGGATTATTTGGTGTGTGTGTGACAGCCGCCCGGGATGATGAAATAGTGAGAGGCTGGATTATTTAGAGTGTGTGTGACCGCAGCCCGGGATGACTAAATGGTGCAGTGGCAGAGCAACCACTTAGCATGCATAAAGTCCCAGGCTTAGTCCCTGATACATCCAGTTAAAAGGATCAGATAGCAGGTAACGTAAAGGATCTCTACCTGAGACCTGCTGCCAGTCTGAGTAAACAACACTGACCTTGATGGACCAAAGGTCTCATAAAAGTATAAGGCAGGTCCATGTGTTCAGTCAGGTTTGGATCCTGTGAACAGCTCCGTGAGTGCTTGCACTATTCCTTCTGTTTGCACAGGATCAATAGTCTTCCAAACAGAATCGCTTGCACAAGAGGAAGGGCACTAACGTGCACAGAATTGTTCATAGGTTCCCAGCCAGTGGAACTCAATTGCTGAAGGTCAGTTTAATGTTCGGCAGATTTGCTGCGCTGCTGGCTACTTGATACCATACACTGGATTGCCTGAATGGCTGAGAAAGTATTCGTAAATATGCAAATGATTACAACATACATGCAAATAACAGGAATACTGGCACTAAATCAAAATGGACAGTCGGTAGGTGGGTACACAGCATTCATTGCTTTCCCTATGTTTCTGGCAACATATTGTACCTTTTACCTGAGTCTTGGCTCTAGCTGGAGATGCTACTTGTAGACCGTTCTTCAAACAGTTTAATTACTGACACGAATGGGAAACAGAGCAGCCTCTGAGTCCTTCTGGCCTGTCTGAAATAAGACAGGATAATGGACAAGAGATGTGAGACAGGAGAAAGCCACATAATTCATTAGGACTGGAAGGTATTCTGCGGGTCTACCTTGTGTTTATGCCTTGAAGGCCTTCTTTCTCAGGCATTTTATCTGTGTAATCATTCCTTCCAAAACTCCAAGGAAGGAGATTCTGCAATCTATTTTGGCAGCTTCGTTCAATGATTTACTGTACAGTTATATGTGAGTGATGTATCTATGTGACACGAAACCCCTCAGATTGCTACCAGCAGCAGAAAACATGTGAACTCAAGGGTAACAGAAAGACAATTTCACAAACATCCTAAAAACCTCAGACAATATACCATGACGTGCCTAGGGACTGATAAAAATGTCCCTCCCCTTGTGTTTCCTTCCTGGAACACTTTGACCTGTGTCGGTGTGCATTCTGAAGAGCGATAGTAACCGTATCTTGCTTCTCGTTGGTGCACCTTAATGAGCTTTTAGTAAATTAAAATTGTCTATATCAAATTTGTAAGGAAACACAGGTCAATCCCAGTGTAACATGCAGATCTGTGCACAGCAACATTACATTAAAGAATGTTCTGAAGATGGAAGACACCGGCAGAAGGTCAAAGCCAGCAAAGGCACGAGAGCAATGGCGGCCACAATGGACTCAGCAGGGTGATAACTCTGCTTACGTTTGCACTGTTAGCTGTATCTAATTTAAGTGCCTTTATTCATTAAACTAGTTTTGTATTGCTCATGATTAGCAAAAAGTGGTGCCTCTGATGTCAATGGGACTGTCATCCTCATCCTATTCACATTCATTCAAAAGTAGATCTTCCAAATAAGTGTTCACAGACATGTCCTTTGACTCACAACTCAAATGCTTTCTTCATTGATCCCGTTATGTCCAAAACAGAGTATCAGACAAGGGGGGGCAAGGTATTAATAAATATGCGAGCACTAAGAGAAAGAGTCAGAGCAGAAACCTTGGTACTTTAAACTTGTTTTTATATTCATGGGCAATTCAATTTACTTGCAAGGCATGCTAAAATATATAATCACGTTTGAAAGGCTTGAGGTTGTCTAGCAATGGGATACAAGGATCCAGTCTGGCATGGTGGCTTTATGGAGGATGTGCAGCTCAGCGGCTTTGCACGCAGCGGGTCACAGGTTCAGTTTCTGGTGCCTTAAGTTAAATGGAGCTCAGGCAACTGTCGTTGGGGAAAATCTTTGCTTGGGAAGTCACTGCCATAGTAGATAGTAGTGAGATAGATGGACCAATGGTCCAACTTATAAAAAGGCAGCTTTATAAATGTGGTGATAGACCAGGGTCAAATCTTTGCTCTGGTCTAAAACTCACTGGTGGCCTGCGATAAGTGGCCTAGCTTACTTTGTTGCTGGGATAACACAGGACAAAGTATTTTGTACATGGAAAAATCCTGTGAAATAATCAATAAGTCATGCTATAAACTCCCAGCCAACCTCTGGTTAAAGTTACAGATCCATAGAGTTGGGAGGAATCAACAGCCATCACCTGCATGCTTGAGTCAGGATCAATGGGCCATCCCCCCAATCCATCCTGAACGACCTACACAATCAAGACCCTGTATGATTTGATGCAGACAGTGAGTAGCTGCATCACTGAATGCTCCTGAACAATCAATTGCCCCAGCAAGCATGAAGAACCCCCCAGCATGCCACTCAAATTTTATTCATTGGGACAGTCATCCTGAATTCACTGGCACTCAGCATGCCTTTGCCTTGATTTTAAGACCATCATCTACTTACATTGATCAGTCCACTCAGTCTTCTAAATGCTTAGAAAACTAGATGCCTTTATCAAATCTGGAATGTCTGTCAGAGTGAAGCACTACTGATCTATATCAAGGGTTTCAAACATACGGTCTGTGGGCCGGAACCAGCCCCTGCAGGACTCCTATCCAGCCTGCAAGCAACTGGCTCCCTCCCACTTCCTGCATAGAAGCTTCCTTTTGCCCAGCTTTGTCCAGCTTCCTGCTTCCAAGGGAGAGAAAGAAAGCCAAGCCTCCATTCCCTCAATTGGCTAAGGGCTCCTCCCCCTTCTTTGGGGAGGAAGGGAGAGAGAGAGAGAAAAAGAGATGGAGATCCATGGCATTGGAGAGATCCTGTTTTCCATTTCTAACAGATGAGGGGAGGAAGAAACTTAACAGCAGAGCTTGTATTCTTTATTAGTGAAAGGGAGCAAGAGTCTAGTAGCACTTTAACAACTAACAAAATTTGTGGCAGGGCATGAACTTTAATGAGTCATTGCTCACTTCTTTACAGCTGGAATGTGAGACCATCTGTCCTTATATCTTGGAGAGTGAAGTGATTTCAGACACCAAATGACCATAGCAGGCATTGGTAATGAGAGTGGAAACCTAGGTCTCAATTCAGTCCAGGAGGATGCATCGTCTTGAGCTTCATTATCAGTTGCAATTCAGTAGTCTCTCTTTCTAATCTCCCTTTGAAATTCCTTTGTAAAATAACTGCTACTCATAGGTCAGCAACTGAATGTCCTGGAAAGTTAAAATGTTCCCCCACTGTTTTTTGAACATTGTGGTTTCTAATAGCAGTAGAAAGAGTAAGAGTCCAGTAGCACCTTAAAGACTAACAAAATTTGTGGTAGGGTATGAGATTTCGTGAGTCACTGCTCACTTCTTGAGACTTATTTCCATTTATTCTTTGCATCCTCCTGGACTGAATCCTCCTGTACCAAACTGAGACTTAGGTTTCCAGTCTCATTACTAATGCTGATATCTCCCCACCTACTACCTCTCCGCATATTACACCTAATCCAATCAAGCTGCTATTGCCATTCGGCATCTGAAATAATCTTTATAAAGATTATATCTCTGGTACCTTGTGTTACATTTTATGGCACACATGGCCCAGCCTGAGAAAGTGACATTTGTCAGATTTGGCCCTCAAAACAAATGAGTTTGATACCCCTGATCTATATGGTTCTGTTTAAGTAAAGAAATGTTGCTCCTTGACGTGACAAAAAATTAGTCCAACTTTCCCCCCCTCCATGATATGAAATAATACAGCAATTCTAGAAGTCTAAAAACAAACACAATGCACCCAAGCTTTTCACACAAAAAGAAGTATGGAAATGTGCCCCGAAGCAACTTTAGCTGTCATAATAGAGAAGCAAATAACACTGTACTTTGCAACAATGCAGACGTTTAGGATGTATCACCTTTGCACATGCTTTTTTCTCTTTTTTAAAAAAACACCATCCTGGTGGGAATATGTTCTTTTTTTTGAGAGTGAGTTGATTTATTTGCAAACACAGGCATTATCTCCATGGAGATGCTGACACCAGTAGTTTAGATCCGGCACTGATCTCTGTGATTATAAATTCCTTCCTTACTATAAATTAGCTGCTTGAAAGGATACCTAAATGGTGGTTTCTGCATTCTCATTCAGGGCATCACTCCTGCCTTCTGGACACTATTGTTCAGAGGGATTAGTATGCCCGGTCTCTCTACCTGTCTAGAAACAATAGGAACAATGCGCCAAGCAATGCTGCTGTGCAACATCCCATAATTATAACGGAGGATGAGCAAGAGACACGTGAAAAACCCCAATACAGAGATTGGAATTGCAGAACTGTAATTCCTGGTGGATTGTTCCCACTATCCCTACCATCTTCATAATTGTTGGGTATTACAAGTTGAAAATACTCAGTATATCTGGGGTTAAATGTTTGTTTATGTTACTCACAGGAAGTCACATGTTTTTCATGTAACCAATGTTCTTTAGCTGTAGGATGCCCGGGAATTTTCTCCCTGATCTAGGAATTTGATTGGGACTAAAGTGTCAAGGTGTATTACCATTTTATGGCTTCTCTTCCCATCTTTGTTTGGTGTTCTGAAGAAGAAGAAGAGTAGCCATAATCTCTCTCTTCTAGATTTGTCTTTGTAGAGTAAGGATGTAGCAGATTTTGCTCTGTTGTTATTTTCATCCCAGTTACCCTTCCCATGCTAGAATTTAGTAAAAACTTTATATTTTAATCACACATGGACTCTGAGTCTGAATTATTTTACTCAGGCACTGCTGGATTATTTTATCTCTGCTAAATACCATTTTTTCAATATCTCACTATCACCCAACAATAATCATAATGATTCCCTTTGGTCACTCTCTCTGTCACTCACTGTCTCTGCTGCGAGGGGATATGCTTTGTACTGAGAAACAAAGGACAATCATTAAAATCTAAAATAAGTTATCTCACAGTCAAAGTACATTCATGACATCTCTAGTTTACAGTGTCCAACTGTAGCACAAAACGCCCATGAAAACAATGGTCTGGATCCAGTGGTGCATGAGCAGAAAGGAAAGTGTACCTGGCACAGTTCCACTTGCGCAAGCAGTAGCACAATGGCTGCAGCAACAGGTTGCGCTTGAATGTAATTTTTATGAGATAATGCCCATAAGGAGCAAAGGGATGTACAGCAGATGGTTTGTGTGGTTTCACTGACTCTACTTTCGAAGTGACCGCAGAAGAAAGACCTTGAGCTATATCTTGTGAATATGGAAAAGATGTTGGAGATACAATCACTTAGCACAAGCAGAAGTAAGGAATCACTGCAGTGCTTCCATGTGCACAAGGAGACAAAATCTCCCATGGGATCCAACCCCAGATCTGCACATTATTAGCTCTCTTATAGTTGCTTGCATATAGACTGCAGAGGCAGCAATACTGAGGTTATTTATTTAATTTATACCCCCGCCCTCCCTGCCAAGGCAGGGTCAGAGCTGGTCTGAGAGAAAGAAGTTTTTAAAAGGGGAGGTTTACTTGTGACTCCATTGTGATGGTATATTGCATGGAAAAGTGGAGCCCCAACGTTGGCAAAACACCTGTTTTACATAACATGCTGAGAGAACAGTTAAAGGATCTGGCCGAAGAGCTTTTACCTACAAACTTCAAGGCAGTATGGCTGGTTTTGCTGGCTTGCCTGCTTGACAGCAATTTTAATTCATACATACTTCTAATTTGGAAGTACTTCCTTAAATACATGAAGGAAATTATCAATCCAAGAAATCAGGAGGTCTGACAGCTTGAGTCTGGCATAAAAGAACCCTTTGTTCACTGGTTGAGGCTTCCAAGAAGTGACTTTATCAATCCTGTTACCTGGGATTCTCAAATCTGGGCACATGGAATCTCCCTGTTTTTTCTGCTTATAATTTTTTCCAAAACATCTTCCCAGTAACTAAGATCAAACAGAGGGGGGGGGGAGAGGGAGAGAGAGAGAGAGAGAGAGAGAGAGAGAGAGGGTGGTCCTCTCTGGCTGAAAAGGATGACTTGACACTTTGCCTCGAAACATGCCACAATGTGGACTAATCTCGAGGGGGGAGAGACTGGGAACAACATATGCCTCCCCGCCACACCCTTCAAGAACCCTTGCAGTGTAGATGTATGACTCCAAAAATCAGCGTCTAATGGCACCTGTAAGACCAACGAAGTTTTATTCAAGGTGTGAGCTTTTGTGTGCACGCACACTTCATCAGATGATGAAATGGAATTATATATCATAGTTGTATATATAGGAGTGGTGTGTTAAATTAGCATGCAAAATAGTGAGGACACTTTTTTTTAACAGATCAAAAGAATGACAAGCTTAGTTCCTGGTTATCATTTTTTTTAAAAAAGTCTCCTCACTATTTTGCATGCTAATTTAACACACCACTCCTATATATACAACTATGATATATAATTCCATTTCATCATCTGATGAAGTGTGCGTGCACACGAAAGCTCGCACCTTGAAGAAAACTCTGTTGGTCTTAAAGGTGCCACTGGACTCAAACTCTGTTCTATTGCTTCAGACCAACACGGCTACCCACTTGAACTGTTCAAAAATCAGCCTTATTCTGTGTCCTTTGGAGTGAAGGGGAGACCTTTCCCTCACCTTTGACTCCAGCTGAAATCCTTGTTAGGCTTTTTATCCTCAAAATGCCGTACAAACACAAACCTGTGTGCTCATGTGTAAGACACAGACTGTGTTCAGCTTCAAATTAGCATTCCACTGTAGGTTCTATTGCAGAAATGATTTGCCAGCCAGCTGTTAACTGTCAAGAAAGCCCCAGGGACACAAAACCAGAGAAACACAATATCCTTCTATACTTCAACTTTCCAGTTGCAAGAATTGCACCAGGCATAAATCTTCAAGGTTCTGTTGGAACTGTTTGGACTTGCACTAGACTACAAAGCATTTTGCAGCACTTTCAAGCTTTAACGGATTTATCATGGCATAAGCTTTCACAGACAGATGCCCACTTTGTCAGCCAGATGCATGAAATGTTATCCTCAGTCCGGAGATATATGCATAGACAGTGGAGACAAATGATCATGAAATATAGGGCAGCACTCAGCCTATACAGAGCTCTATGTAGAGCTTCTTATCTTCAGCACATTTGGGCACTACTTAGGAATGTCACAGACCCACTGCCACTCCTTGCACAATCTTTTCATCTCCAAAGTTTCACATTTCTCTATGCATATACATATATAGGCAACGGATTAGGACAGCTCTGATCCATGAACCATAATACATCTCTGATTTAAGGTGGTACCGGCGAAATCTTGTTTTCAGCTGCAGGAGTCTTACAGTAAGTATTGATACACAGGAACACCCTGCACAATTGTTTTCATGTGCAGGAATAATTTTGTGAATGGTTCACACTCAGATTACTGGCAACTGTACCCCTCTGTCATTTCCCCTTTCTGCAACGCATTTCTAAGAAGCTCTTTAGTGCCACAAAAATTTTGGCCTGCCATTCCGCCCACACAGTATTCTAGCCCTCCAATATACTTTAACTTACAGATGGGATGTTCTTTTTAAAAGAGCCATATTTGGTTCCATACTGAACCACGTGTGGCTCTGGAGCCATAGGTTACAAAGCCCTGGGCTATATGCTTTTTCCTGCTTTTCAAAGCATATTGGCATGTGAGAGATATACTGCACGTTGCTGATGTATGAAAAGGTGAAAAACACAAAATGCTTTCATTTTTTTAGAAAAATGAAAACCTCTTTACTAAATGTTTCTGTCTGAAAAGGGAACATGAGAGTATGTGCTAGTGATGTTTTTATACGTGTTGTGATACCCTACATCACAGTCCTCAAGCAGTTTGCTCTGCAGCTGTCCTCTTGAGATCAATGGTACTACTCCAGTGCAGCCAGTAGCCTAAAGGTATGGGTTTAAGAAGTAACTCCCAGGCTAGCCCGATCACATCAGATCTTGAAACCTAAGCAGGGTCAGCCCTGGTTAGCATTTGGGTGGGAGACCTCCAAGAAATACCAGAGTTGTGATGTGGAGGCAGGCAATGGCCAACCACCTCTGAACGTCTCTTGCCTTGAAAACCCCACCAGGGGTCGCCATAAGTCAGTTGAGACTTGATGGAACTTCTTGCCACCACCAACTTCCACTTCATTCGATGGGGCTTAAACCCAAGTGCATATTATTGCAGTCTTGATCTGGTCTGGTTACCCTTGGAGACTGGAGGCACCATATCTTACTAACAATCAACACGGCTATAAAAGAACAGTGCCAGAATCAAACTTTTTTTGCAAAGCTTTGGAATGAATCATAGTTCCAAAATTTGACCCCAGCATGTCCAGCTTTGGATGTTTGAAATACTCCACCCAAACCTCGACAGAGTACAAAACTGTGAAGATCAGTACTTGGATGACAGGCATCCTACCTTTGGCCCTCTTTTTCTAAATCACAACTAGGAACCATATACAAAATGAGAATATACATTTGAATTTTTGTAACAAATCCAAATGAGGAGAAGTCAATTGACATCCCCTCCCCCCCCCGAACCGGTAAAGGACTTCGATTTTAAATACTTCCCATCATTTCAGTGATTTCAGATAGGTGAAATGGAGACTGTGTTAGTGATCTGTGTTAGTGATTTTGAACGCAGACTCCACGGGGGTAGGTATTCTGGGTAAAATCTGGCACAATATGAGGGAGTGGTTTTGTGCACCTGTTGGGAGGAGGTCATGGTGCTTGCCTCATCCACTTCCCAGTCATTTCCCATCAACTATGAAGAACTGTCATTGGCAAGCAAAAAAAGCTCCTAACACAACCCGTACTGGTTGGATGGCTGAGGCTCTACCACGAATTAGCGGGAGCTTTGAGTCAAAGCAATCAGGAATCAGAGCGGGATGCTTCCAGCAATGTACCCGGAACTGGGCTGAACAATCACCATTTTTACTTCCATTGTTCTTCTGATGCCTAGACTGACTGTATTAGCCGGGCAAAGACAGCATGTCATTTTTAGATAAGCAAAATACAAACGTCTGTCAGGAAAAGAAAATAACCCACATGGTGTTCTTGCAACCCTCCCCCCAACAAAAAAAATGGCCTTTCTTATTGTTTGAACAAGAACCAGAATAAGTTGGAAAGATGGCACAGAATATACAGTAGTCAACTGACCTCATACTTGTTCCAGTGCATGGAATATTCTTTGTCCACAAAATGAAATGTATATATAAAAAAGGTAAAATCTCTACAATATTATATACTGAATAATTATTCCTTCTGCCAGGAAGATTATAAATGGTCTCTACAGTATTCATATGAAATGGTGTTGTTGTTTTTTTAATCCTTAGTCTTAAAAGATCCCTCTTAGTGAATAACATTTTTAAAGGCGAGAATGCATCTCAGTCAGAACTCTTGGCTTAGCTGGTGCAAATTTAAGATGTCACTGAAACCCTGCCGCTCTGAATCCTGTGTGCATTTTACCTGTGCGAGGGACCTGCATCAGTTCTACTGACACAAATGGAGAATGCCCTCCAAAAATAAATCTCCCACCCATTTCTGAAGGAACCAATCCACTAGCGACTCCATCAATTTAAAGGGAACTGGCACAGGAGACCCACTGCTGAGCGGAGTGTGTCCATCAGTAAGAAAAAATTAATTTGGATGTCTTTGTTTTGTTTTTAACCCACAATGACATTTATGACCAGCAGCAGCTCCAGCAGTGAAGAAGTATTTTGCTTAATTTAATTTCTTTTTTAAAAAACCCTTGTGTTTTAAACACCCTCCCCCCGGCCGTCTCCCCTTTTCCAGTTTGTTTATTGACAGCAGTCACCCACCTTTAAAAAGAATTATTGCCTGACATTTCACGGAGCTTTTTTTTAACTGCTTGCTTGGAACAATGCAGTGAAACAGAAAGAATCTCCCTTCTCCTGTCATGACCCAGTTCTGGGCTTGTGCTTTTGTGATGAGTCTTTGATCTGCAGCCGGCCTCATAGGCTTGTTTCTCGGAGGAACATGGTGCCAATGTTGTAGGAAATCTTTCTCACTCTGGCAGATGTGACGGAGGTCTTTGGCTGCTTCTGACCAGTTCTGACCTCCAGGAAATAACAAATCCCAGGGATTTCCTTTGGAAAGTTGTCTGGAAGCTCTTCACGGGATCGAGGAATGAAGACAAAATTTTCTTCCTTTTTCAGAAGTCTAGGGGAAAAGAAACGAGAAGAAGATCAGCCTTGAATTATGGATCTTCCATCCTATGAGGTTCAAGGCAGAGGAAATTACTTCTTCACCTGCCCACAAAACTGCCAGTTGCCCAGACAAAAACAATCAGTTCCTGCGTTGTCAACCCATCAACCCTTTCTTCACAGATTATTTATTTTAGATCCTGATATGCCAACTAAGACCAAAGGCAAATAACAAACTCTCTAAAGGATTAGCCAAACAACAGGAATAATATGTTAAAACAACTATCCGCAAAGCAGCCCTTAAAATATGATGCATAGTGCCTGCTCAACAGATCAATGACCAATGGGTCTATAAAGTCCTTAGATCTTATTAAGTATTAGGGGATTCTCAAGGTTCTTTTAAAGAGATCACTATTGCGGCCCTAACTAAACTCTATCAAAGCTGAGGCCCCCATCTGTTCTTCCAGAAAGCTATTCCAAAGGTTGAGGGCAGCCAGCCAGAGAGCGAGACAGCAGTAGAGCACATCTTTGTGGGGTATGGTAGAACAACCAGGATATGTTGCTACATTGAGAGATGTTGCCACACAGGCTCATGGGATTTGGTCCTTCAAGTATTTGGGCCCTGAGCTAGTAGGACTTCAAAAGTAAGCATCAGCACCTTGAATGGCATTCAAAATCAAATTAGAAAACAGTGACTGCACAATAGGAGTAATATGCTTTTTATAGCTAGACCCTGATAACAAGTGGTCTGTCACATTCTGTACCCACAGACGTTTCTGGGTAATTTTTCAGGGCAGCCCGATGCAGAGCACATACAACAGCTGAGCCTTGAGGTTACTGTAGAAAGGATCTATGTGGTCAGATTGGTAGTCTCCAAATATTGAAACATCTTGCATGCTAGATAGTGCTAGATAGTGGCCTTCATATCACGAAGAATCCTATTGACTTCATTCTGAGAGACCAAACTGAAAAATGTGTTACACCTGCAATTAGGACCAGGCAATACAACAGAAAACCCTACCACACGACCTACTAATAAATCAGCATTCAGGTCCCATGATCCCAGAACTGACATTTATTGGGTTGGAGGCATGAATGGCCAGCTGATGGTCATGGATTTTCCCTCCTTCCCCTCCCCAGAGAAGTCTCTCCAGACAACAGGACTCATGCCTCCACCCCAGTATCTGTATCTGTCTGTATACTTTATCCTGCCCTCCTTCTAAGGATCAAAGGGTAGCATACGCAGACTTCCCCTTTCCCATTTGTTCATCACAACTCTATGATATAGGTTAAGCCAAGAGCCTCACATAACATTCTAACTTTTACACTATACGGGCACAGAATGCATGTATGTTTGCAGCAAAATACCAACATTATGATGAATGATTATGATGTCAAACTGTCTGGATGATGAGGTCCATGCCAGGAAACTGGTCTTAGCTATGGTCAAGTTGCCCAGGAACCACAGGAGAACATTTCCAGCTGTTGCCCAAACTGTGAACATCTCTTCTTTTAGCACCCAAAGAGACACTGTCTATTCAGGTCTTCAGGCTGGGTTTAAATCCTTCTGGTTCTAGAAGGCCTTCAGTTCAGATTAAAATGGATGGGGCTGTTGTCTGCTTATATCCCCTACTGTAACATTCTTCCCAAGTACAGAACTTTACTTCCTTACATGGCAGTGAAAGGCAACCCTTAATTTATATATAGGCAGGGCTCTTTTTGTAGAAAAAGCCCAGCAGGAACTTAGGCCACACCCAACAGCAGGAACTCATTAGCATATTGGGCCACACCCCTGACAGCACAGCTCATTAGCACATTAGGCTGCACCCACATGTTACCAGAAGTGTGGTCATCCAGCCACACCCACCTTTTGCTTCGTATTCTGTTTACCTTGTTTGTTGTCCAAACCCAGGGCTTTTTTGTAGCAGGAACTCCTTTGCATGTTAGGCCACACACCCCTAATGTAGCCAATCCTAATGCGTTTCTGCTGTTGGGTGTGGCCTATTATGCTAATGAGTTCCTGCTGGGTGTGGCCAACTTGGGAGCCAGCCGGAACTCCATTCCTGTGCGTTCCTGCCCAAAAATAGCCCTGTATATAGGGTTGCCGACCTTCAGGTGGTGGCCGGAGATCTACCACAATTACAACTGATCTCCAGGCAACAGAGATCAGTTCACCTGGAGAAAATGGCCACTTTGGAAGTTGGATTCTATGCCATTATACCCTGCTGAGGACCCTCCGCTCACCAAACCCTGCCCCCCAATTTCCAGGTATTTCCCAGCCCAGAGCTGGTAACCCTAACTATATAAGAGAAAATAGAAAGGATCACAGGACTTAGAGTAAAAGCTGCTCCTTGCCCTTGGAGACTCCAGGCAATGAGAATCAAGCCTGCTCCTATCAGCCTGCTCTCAAAATGGGCGGTTTCTTAGGCATGCTAGAGTATGTTAGCATCTTACAAACAAACAAACTGGCAGATAGATTCCAAATCTGACCCTTCCTCCTATCAGCAGGCCTACTTGCTGAATACTACTACCCAGTTACAATCGGACCTTGTGCTATGGAAGCTCTGGCTCGCTGGTATATTAACACAGCCTTATTTGTGGTCAGGAAATGCATTTTAATACTCTGGATATTGTCAGACTTCCAGCTGGCTCTGCAGAAGGAAAAGACAGATAAAACATTTTGCCGCTTGGAGAAATATGTCAGAGTTATTCCCTTGTTTGCACTGGAGAAAATCCAGTTCAATGCAGTTGAAGGAAATAAGGCTCGTTGTAGAACAAGGATGAGGAAAAGCAAACCTACTAATTGAAACCAAAGTGGTTCAAGACTCCTGATTCATGACGGTAGGAGCTGGTTCACACTGAAGAGCCTGATGTGTCTTTGTATATAACACGGATCCTTTGGGAACACTCTTCGAGTCATCTGGTTGGCAAAGCAACCACAAGATCAGGACATTATTTATGGCTGTTCTGGTTTGGTGTACATCTATTAAAGCAGATGTCTGGAATTATTTTTAGGCACAAATAAAGCTAAACTGCTTCTTTCCTATATAATACTTGTCCAGGGATGGTAAACCCACCTTCACATTCACCTGCTCCAGAAGTGACTCTGGCAGGGGCCAGTCTCACCCAGGCAGAAGAAAAAGAGAAGAGATTGGAGTTATACCCCATCCTTCACTACCCAAGGGAGTCTCAGAGCGGCTTACAAACTCCTTTCCCTTCCCCTCCCCACAACAGACACCCTGTGAGGCAGGAAGGGCTGAGAGAGCTCTCGACAGAAACTGCTCTTTTCAAGGACAGCTCTGACAGAACTGTGGCTTGCCCAAGGTCATCCAGCAGCTGCAAGTGGAGGAGTGGGGAAGGGAGCAAGGGTGAGGGCACACCTGGAAATGCACCACCGGCAGCCACCTCAGAGCCTGGCAGGCCCAATAGGTTGCCTCAGAAGGGAGGAGGGGCTCAGGCAGCAAACCACACCTGGCAACAGGCCAGAGGAGGAGGCCAGCAGCAGCTGGGGACTCCTGGGGCCTGGGCAGAGAGGCAGAGGAGTCTCTTAATACCTCAGTGGAGGGCAGAGCAGGAAAAGAGAGGGGCAAACCAGGGAGGCCATTGGCCAAGATTCCCTTTGCACCATAGGACCCACTATGGGTGAGCCCACCCCCAGACAATCCTTTGTTAGGCCCACCCAGGGAGGCCAAGGAGGGCCAGGTCAGACCACTCCCAAGACAGGAGTGACAGGGAGCAGAGTGGAGGCAAACCTCCATCTTTACTGATGTTTGAATTGGGGGTGGCCTGGTGGATAAAGGGGAACTCTGGAGGGCACCACAGACCCAGACTCCACCCTAGTACTGGTGGAGACTGAGCTTAGGGTTCTCAGCTCCAGGCTAAGAAACTCCTGGGGATTTGAAGTGGGGAGAGGGGAAGGGAGAGGCCTCAGTGGGGCATAACCGAAGCAGCCATTTTCTCCAGGGGAGCTGATCTCAGTAGTATGGAAATGAGGTATAATTCTGGAAAAAGGCCAAGCTCCACGTGGAGGTTAGCAGCCCTAAGACTGTCAATACCATATTTTCCATTTTATCTTTGCTGACTGAGTTTTTAATTTTTTATTTCTTAAAGAGGGATGTGTGATCATGAATTAGATAGCTAACGTTGAGCCAGATGAGGATTCTCCTAATTCTTTAATTATAATATTTTGTCTGTTAATTTACATACCAACAGGAATAGATTATTAGACAGTATCCACCGCATATTGGAATTATTAAATTATTGATTGAATTATATATTTGTGAAGGTAACCATTGTCTCCTTAGTCAAACTTACAGTGTAACAGATATGATTCACACAGAAATACATATATATGTATATTAGCTCTTAGACTAGATTTTTCTGCCCTTGAGGTTTTTTTGAAGTACAAAAATAAAATGTAATTAAAAAATACAATGGAGCTTGTTTTTGGATGATCTTTAATATATTTCGTGGTGGTTCTTTTTTGTTTTACCGTGATTGAGATAGTCCCCTTCATCCACAGAATGTGCTGTCTTCAGCAATGCTTGCACAGTGTGTTATAAAAAGTTCCAAATGTACATGTTCCCCCTACTAGACATTCCCCATCTATCTACTAATTTCATTCCCCTAATGCAGAAAGAGTCTCTTTAGCTTCCTTCTTCCCCGGGCACTGGTAGCAGCTGTGTGACCCTGCAGAAGGCTCTTAAGAAATAATGACTGGACCTAAGGCATCTTTTGTGAACCAGCAATTATGGTTGCAGTAAAGAAAACAGACCCAAAAAATGCAATAAATGAAGTAGGCAATAATGGAGCACATTAGTTATCACAGAGGTTTTAGCTCCACAGGAACAAGCTGTCCACTAACATCTCCAAAGGATATCTACCTGCTACAGGTGGATAAACTCTTTTCATTTGGGGATTTGCAACAGTATCTAAAATACTTTGAGAAGTGACTGCAATGCATGGTCCCCCCATGAATTTCAAGGAGGCCTGAATGCAGTGCGACAAGAAATGTGAGTGAAATATTCCTACAAATAAATTAAAATCCAGTTATCAGCTAAAAGAAACCCAGAATTTATAAATATGTAATCTGTTCCTTTGTTTGTTTGTTTTGTTTTGAAATCCAGAACAAATTTGCATCTTAAGGAAGCAAATAGCTCAGGGCTATAAAGAAGTTTAACATTCCCTTTGCAGACTGCGTGGAACGTACATTCAACATTCCCTTTTGCTATAATACAAATATGCCATAGCAGTTAAAGCAGTTCTTGACAATTGGCAGTTGGGGCACTGAGGTCACTCCCTGGTCAATTGGTTGACTCCCCTTATTACAGCTGCACCCATGCACTATATCTGCAAAGTGAGATAAGATGCAAGCAGGTGATTAAACCTCTAATATCTGTTTCCTGTCTTTAAAACTATTTCCCTCCTGGCAACACTGCCTGCAGTTTAAGCTTCCTCTCTGCTCAAGGTCTACTCTAATCAAGTTCTCCTTTATCCAAGGAGAAACCACCTTATGCATCGCACTATACACTTTCCTGAAGAGAAAACATGAAATTACAACAAGGCTACACTTCTGTGGCAGAACACTGGCAGCAGGTGCAGTGTAGGAGTGAAGAAGGTGTTCTTCAGGAACGTGCTTAAAGGGATCTGTTTGTTTCCAGTGAAATGGCTGTGAGTGAAAAGACTACAGAGTTAGAAAGGAGTGAGGGCAGAAAGAACAGAAGGCCATTGTATGGTGAAGAGGTAGCAAATATTTACAGAACCTCATGAATTCCTCCTATTTGCCCTCCTTTACTCTAACCCAGGCTTCAGGCCTGCACTGTCAATTTCCAGGCAGTTAGCCTCAGCTCTAATAATGCTAGGGTGGCTAGCATTCATTTCACAACCAGAGGGAGAGGGAGGAGTGGAGACGGGGGAAAGGACATCATGTTGATGGCATGACACCTCTTATGGCATAGGGTTGCTAGGTCTGTTGGACCTGCAGGCGGGGGGATGGAGGGAGCGTTCCGGAAGCTGGAAATGACATACCTGGAAATAGACGTGATGTGCCTAAGTCATCTGGGAGTAACGTAGGCAAGTCGGTGACATGAGGGGTGACGCTCGAGTTTGGGCAAAACTCTGGTAAAGTTGGTTTCAAACCACAGAGTTTTGCCCAAAAACCAGAGCACCCCCTCAACATCACCGACATGCCATGTCACTTCTAGGTGACGTAGGCATGTCACATTTACTTCCTGCTTCTTCCCTCCCTGCTTCCGGTAAGTCGTGCTTATTTCTAGCTTGGGGGGCGGGGGTCTGGAGTCCCTCTCCCCCTGCCTCCTGATAGCCCTGAAGTGGGGGGAGGGGCTCCAACTCCCCCTGCCTCCTGATAGCCCTGAAGTGAGGGGGAGGGGTTCCAAACTGCCACTCAACTGGGGACTGGCAACCCTAGCAAACCCTACCCAGAAGAGACATCATATCACTGACATAATGCCAATGTGGCACTCTAGGATTCAGACAAAACTTTATGTTTTGTCCAAATCCTGGAACATTGCATTGGTGATGTGAAGCCACTCCGAAGTATGCCCTGGAAGTGATGGTGTGATGCTGCTTTGCAGCTGTTTCTTCTCTTGCCACCCCACCAAGTGGTGGCGAACAACGAAGTGGGAAACCTGGTCTCCCAGTGAACACACTTTGATACAACTCACTGTAAGAAAATCTGGCATACACATTACTACCTCTGAAGCAGCCCTCTAATTTTTTTTTTAATGTTCTTTGAAGGGTTTTGGCTAGGATTGCCAAATGACCTGTCCCTTTAATAGAGGCCTAATTGGATGCTATGAGAGACTTCCAATACCCATTTTCATACTTTCAAAGGGGCCAGACATTTTTCTCCAGGCCTTCTGGCAACCCTGCTGTGGGCTACTTCCTTCTACCACTGATCTGTAACACTTTAAATAAATGCTATGGATCTTCCTCCTGTAACACAAAGTATGATCCCCTACAAAACAGCTCTCCTTATGCGACCCAGGGTGTCATACCTGCCTAATGCTAAATCATGGCTCGTGAGCACAGCAGTAGGAATATATAATCTTCTGGAAAGGCTTTTTTACACTAGTTAAAAGGGAATTTTTACATATGAAAGAACAGAATCCTTTCCCTTTCTCCTTGCAAAAAGTGGAACAGAATTTTAAAAGCAAAGTTAAGCATGGTGCTAAATTTGCACCAGATTGTGAATGTCTCAGAAGCTGAAACTCAGAAGCCATGTCTGAGTGAAGCCCCAATTTTGTTTTGAAGTAAAAATTACCTTACTAGTAATTAAACTGGAGAAACTTTTGATGAAAGGGAGGAGGAAACCCTCCAATCTTTCTGGCTCTCAGTTCTACGAGTATTCTATTTTGCTGACAAGATGCTAATAAGGTCTCCTTTTTGTTTAAACAAATGTCTTTCCAGCAGGTTTTATTTCTTAAGTAAGTTGGGGAAAAGAATCTTTCATTAGGCAATAAAGGGGCTTAATGTACAGTTTTCATTACTGGTTGGGTCAGCAGAGGATTTCTTGCCACTGTAAAAGGAGAGGCAATTTGTTATCCTTATAAAGGCCAGACTGACTGTCTAAAAAAAACAGCCAATGCAAACATGGTGCCAAATGTCGAAATGCACACGCTAGATCCAGAGGAGCTGTGTGCGATACATAAGCAAACATTTGTTTGGGGATTAGGTCTTTTGGACCCAACTATCCCTGCCAGGCACCTTGCAATTCTCAGAGCGTTCATACCAACTCCAAGTCTGACTGCAGCTTCCCCCTGAGTTTGATAGCAAAATCTATTCCTTCAGCTGCAAAAATGCTGTGGACGCTTCCATTTTTGCATAAAGCCATCCTAATCCCCCAGTGTGTTCTGTATTAGTCCAGTTTCAGATGATGATATACAACCCCAGCAAACCAGAAATGTATTCATGAAATACCCTGACACTAGTAGAATCATATTTGCCCCCCCCCCTTTTCCCTCCTGTTTTAAGGAAACAGGCTTCTTTATATTCTGACTATGGTGATTCCTCTGTCTTAATGTTTCTTTTGAAATGTGACAGATATTTCTTTTCAACCAAATGAACACCCCAGTGCATATTCCAGTTCAAAATAAACAAGGACTGCTCTTATCCCAAGCTGATTATAATGGCCAGTTCATTTCTTCTGCTAACCTTTGGCCCCGGTCACAAGTTGCCACGCTGAAGACACGGATGATAGGCAGATTTTCCGGGCGCGATCACACTGCAACATCTGGGAAGCGTAGTGCACCCGTGGCTAACCCGTGGCTTGTTGCTGAAGATGCAGAGTAAAAAACCAGTACATACAATGTACTAGTTTCTGGAAAACACGGGGCAAGGGCGGGTGTCTGATCGCGTTTCCGTTGGAAACCCATGGCATCCGGCGCCCGCCCATGTCCCGTTGCAAACCAGATGTTTCCACAGGATGCGCACAAACAATTATGCGCATGCACAAACTTCGGTGAGACAAAAAAAAATCCCGTTTGCCACGGAAGTGGGGCAGTGCAATTGCCGGTGTGATAGCGCTGTGCCGCTTCTTTGCTGCGCTGCAGACTAGCCATGTGATCGGCACCTAACGGCCTAACCACGGGACCTTGACGGGACGTCTGATAGGGCAGCCGCGCGTTACTTTGTTCCGGGGTAAACAGCCACGCTTCCCCCCCGCATTTTCCGGCCCATGTGACCGGGGCCTTTGTCTCCTAAGCATGTTCCTTTCTGATATCAATTGATGGGGTGGTGGGGGTGGAAAGTGCCCTCAAGTCACAACTGACTTATGGCGGCCCCATAGGATTTTCAAGGCAAGAGATGTTCAGAGGTGGTTTGCCATCGCCTGCCTCCTTGTCACAACACGAGTTTTCCTTGGAGGTCTCCCATCCAAGTACTAGTCAGGGCTGACCCTGCTTAGCTTCTGAGATCTGACGAGATCAGGCTAGCCTGGGCTACCCAAGCCAGGGCCCATCAGTTGTTGGTAGCTGACTTAAAACAGATTTTCAGTACTGTGCCCCAACTTTTTTCATGAAACAAACAGAAGATTTGGGAGGAGCCGCTCAATTTCCCCTAGATTCTAGAATCGGATTGCTGCCTACTCAAGTGGCAATTTAAGTCTCTGAACTGAACCCTCAATTTGCCTACAGAGGGGCATGATCTATTTTTCATTCCTTCAGTTTTCTAGGAATTGCACTGACTGTAAAATTACTGTCGCTTTTCTGTCTGAAAAAGGATTAGCACCACGTTTAAGTCCCTACTAAGTATAAGTTCCCCATTCCTGAATTCTAAAATATCATTAAAGCTTCATAAGATTAAATTGAACCAGCATTAGAACTGAACAGTCCCCATTGTAACAGAGTAGCTAAAATTGTTTTGATCAGTACACTTTGCATTATTATCAGGTGGTTCCTGTTGAAATTCCCATTCTAATTTATCACTTTAAAAGACAGAGACACCTCTAGTTTTAGAATTAGCAACTGATGAATAAATAACAAAAGGCCATTGGAAAACCTTTCCTAGTAAATTTAAGCCTGGTTGGGGAGAATGCATTTATTGCAGAAGCACATCTCTTTCATTTGTTGTTTTGTTTTATTCCAAGAACTTGACTTCTTGTTCTCGAGGCCTTGGAGTGCTGTTCCAGTTAAGTGTGGTGTTTAAGAGTTTTGACTCTCGAAAGCTTACTCCCCTGAAATCTTGCTGGTCTCTGAGGTGCTACTGGACTTGAATCTAGCTGTTCTACTGCAGACCAACAAAGCTACTCTCTGAAACCTTTATTTTATATTATTCCTTTTTCGTTTATGCCACGGGGCACCCAGACATATAACAAACTGCTTTTGAAAGTCTTCTCAGTTTCAAAAGTGGCATGGCAGGTGGCATGAGGTGGTAGTGATGGTGACTGAACCAGTTGGACATGTAGAACTATTTGCTTAGTGGTTCAGATACTAACTAGGATGTCAGGATGAAGGTTAGCCATTCACAAAATGCCATTCAATGAACAATTTCTCACCACAGGCTATAATACTGCTTCTCATCCCTGAGATCAGCTTACTAACTCCACCAGCATGTTCCTTGATTTCTCTGTTCTAGGTGAGATGTTGACAAGCTCGAGCGTGTCCAGAAGAGGGCAACCAGGATGGTGAGAGGGTTGGAATCCAAGTCTTATTTATTATTGTTAACATTTTTACCCCACCCTCCCCGCGAGTGAGGAAAGGCTGAAAGAGTTGGGTATGTTTAGCCTGGGAAATAGAAGGCTTAGAGGGGACATGATTGCAGTCTTCAAGTATTTGAAGGGCTGTCACGTAGAAGATGGAGCAGATGTATTATCTCTTGCTCGGGATTGCAGTGGAACAGACTGCATCGGGAGGTGGTGGATGCTCCTTCGCTGGACGTTTTCAAGCGGAGGCTGGACGACCATCTTTCGGCTATAATCCTGCAGAGTGCAGGGGGTTGGACTAGATGACCTGCAAGATCCCTTCCAACTCTAACGTTCTATGATTCTATGATTCTAAGAGACTTTTATCTGTTCTGTATGGATGTATTCTTAACAGGTACCTTGTACCATAAATCAAATCTTAACTTTCTGCAGTGGTTATGACTAAGGGCTGGATCCGGGTTAAATTTTCCAGCCATACAAATACTTCATTCAATACAAAATAACTTTCGTGCTTCTCCTCTCCTGCTGCAGCCCACTGTCATTCCCAAAATACTGCCCTTGGGGTCAGGGAAAGAAGAAGAAGAAGAAGAGGAGGAGGAGGAGGTTGGATTTATATCCCGCCCTTCACTCGGAATCTCAGAGCCGCTTACAATCTCCTTCCCTTCCTCTACCCACAACAAACACCCTGTGAGGTAGGTGGGGCTGAGAGAGCTCTGAGATAACTGCTCTTGAGAGAACAGCTCTGAGAGAACTGTGACCAACCCAAGGTTACCCAGCTGGCAGCATGTGGAGAAGTGGGCAATCGAACCTGTTTCTCCATATTAGAGTCTGCCGCTCTTAACCATGACACCAAACTGGCTCTCAGGAACAGCATGAGAGGCAAATGGGGTGTGTGTGTGTGCAGCAAGAAAAGTGAAGCGTTGGACATCACCCCACTCTTACTGTTTATGGAAAATTTATTTGGGCTCCACCCCTCAGTTTCCAGGTTCAGTTCAAAGTTCTCGTTTTGACCTCTACAGCCTGAAAGAGTCTCAGTGTCTCCTTTCCAGTGTCTTAGGATCAGCTGAGGAAGTCCTGCTTAGGGTGTCCTTGCCACCGGCAAGAGATGGACAGCCCTAGGGCCTTCCCAGTGGTGTCTGCCTCTTTCCCACAGAAGAACCTTCAGGAAACATGCTTAACTTTTGTGTTGTTTACAAAGGCTTTGGGGTGCTAAGCTAGAGTTGTTTTAAGCGCCTGCCAACTGGACTGGTTTTTAATTAGGCATTTTAACCGTTTATTGATTTTATGGAGATGTTTTCATATTTTTACGAGTTTCTGTAAATTGCTCTGAAAACCTATTAAGCTAGCCAATGGAGAATTAAACTTGAAGAATAAGAATAAACTTGGGGCTTAGTTGAATCTACAAGTCTCGCATCCTTTACAGTTAGGGTTGCCAACTTCAGCCTGGGAAATTCAGCCGGGAGGATCTGGGCAGAGGGAATTGGTATGCCAGCGAGTGACACACCACTTCCGTCAAAAAAACCAGAAGTGACAGCATAGAATTTTGGGCAAATCCTAAGTGTTGCCCTCAACATCATGATGATACTTCTGTTTTTTTGCCCGTAGTGATGCTGCATGCTGGCATGGTGCTGGTGCACGCCCCCCATTTCTCCCCATTTCCCCCCACATAGTTACCTTTGACACACCAGTGGGGAAAATGGGGATTTGCCAGGAGGTCTCCTACTACTGTTGGAGACTTGGCCTCTCCATTGGCAGGGCAATCCCAAATGGAGCTACACCCTTCTAAACCCACTAAAATAACTGTGAGAATGAAAATAAGATCCCCTCTTTAAACCACTCTAACACTGAAGGGGAAGCCGAAGAAAGGTGTAATTTTGCCTAGGACTTAAGGTCACCAACCTCCAGGTGGGGCCTGGAGTTTTCCTCACAGTTACAACTGATCTCTGGACTAGTTCTTGTGGAGCAAATGGAAAGTTTGGAGGGTGCACTCTGTCATGTCACATCCCCACTGAGTTCCCTCTTCTTCTCAAACACCGCCTTCCCAAGACAGCACCCCCTCTGACAGGACTATGGCTTGCCCAAGGTCATCCAGCAGCTGCGAGTGGAGGAGTGGGGAATCAAACCCGGTTCTCCCAGAATAGAGTCCGCGCACTTAACCACTACACCAGACTGGCTCTATTAGGATGTCACTGTTAGAGGCTCTGCTAGGTCTTTTCAGAGATCTGTACACACCAGAATATCCCAGAGATATCATTGGACAACACACCATAGAGAGTTTCTGCTGACAGGAGGATTTATATTGGTTCAGTGCAACCCCCTTGCCTCCCTCCTCCCGATGCAGTCCCAAATGCCCACCAAAATGCCAATCCTGGTACAAGCTGAAAATGTTATCTGTTCCTCTTTACACAAGGCCACTGACTTCCACAGAAAGAAAACTGACTTTTCCTGCTATGTATTACTTTCACTATACGGTCCACAGACCTTTTCAGTAATAAAGGCATTAAAACAAATTATAGCACTGGTGCGTGTTCTGGTTAATAGAACTCTTTCAGCATTCAAGGTCTAGTCACAGTGGCTAGGTTTCAGGGAAAAAAAATAGGCACTACTTCAGTAATATGTATACTTTCCCCCCATCTGCTGGAACAAGTGAAGTTCTATATATATTTGGGCATTGTATGTCATTCTACTGGGAAATAGATAACTCCTCTTCAACAGGCACAAGGGAAAGCTGAACAAACCACTCAAGCAACTACTCAATTCCATTATGCTAAAGTTGGATGGATGTTTTGTGCCTGCTGCAATTCACATATATTGGGCCAAAGATAAGAGCTGTCTCAGCTACTTTATGGAGCGGACATTTTGCCTCGATGGAGGTAGTCCGAACACAGAGAGGCTGGATTCCTCAGAGCTATTCTGGGACTCCCTCAATCATCTATAAGAAAATAACAACAACAACAGAAAATAACCATGAACAACTAAGTGACACAAGAGCAAGCAGCAGAAATCGACACTAGAAGATAGCCGGCAACAATCACAAGTAAAACACATACACACACTGTCCCAACAACCATCCACACACACTAATCAAAACAAACACTACTGACCTCTGGAAGAGGTTTTGTTCTTGCTGTGTTGGCTGCATCCTGCTCAGAGGCTGGAGGCTCTGCTGGGATTTCTGCCACTCCTGCTGTTTCTCCAGATCATACTAAGGAGCAAACTAGCACTCAGAATCTCCATTCATCTATCAGCATGCAAGGCAAAACTGAAGACACCATCCCTTCCTGTAGCCCCTCTTATTATATAACACTGGAGGATTGGGGCTAAGAGATGACCTTCAGTTTGCTCTCCAAAGAGATGGAGGTTCTCCATTCCTCCTGTATGCGATAAATATACATTTCCCATTCTGCTGCCTGGCCTGGGCATCGCTTTGTCTGGATTTTCTCCTCTTTCGATTGGGCCGGGTTGTATTCTGTGAAGTTCCCGGGGCATCTGCATGTATTATTAATTGACCAGAATGCTGTACTTTGTGGCGGGGAAAAGGGGTTATGCTGATCATTGTTTTGTTGCTAATTTGAGATCAAAAGTTAGACCCCCCCCCAAATTGCGAGCCAAAGCAAGCCAAAGCAGCAAAAAAGTTATTTGTATGATAATTAACTACCTATTATGTTTGCTTGTGTATTTTAAAATGGTTTTTATCTCTCATTATATCGCTGATGCAACGGAACAATTCATGCACTACTGCCCCTGAATAATATATAAATGTTGAATATAAAATGCAATACAATAGAACAATTACCGGCGGGCTGGCCAGCTATACAATACTGATATCACAGTTAGCTACTAATTCGTGGTGGGGGGGGGGGGGGGGGAGGGCAGTGGCTTTGACTTCTCTGTAAAGCATCGTTGACTCCTGAATTGCTGGCACTTTTCTCTGGGCCATCTGCTATTTTGTATTGCCTGAGACAGGGTATTGTTTAAGACAAATGTGTGAGCTGCCATATCATTCAACAGTTCCTGTGTTGCAATGGGGTTTTGTGACAGATGACATGTCACTGACACTCGAGTTGTACTGTTGCTGCAGCCTTCCCACAGGCTGCCATTGGCAATGCTGAGAAGTAGCCAACATTTGCACATTTGCAGTTACTCAAGCTGAGATTTATAGAGGACTCCTCTGTTTACAGCACATTTTAATTAGCTGTGTTGGGTTTTTTTAAAGTTGGCCAGTTCCATTTTGTCTGTAGGCCAAAGCCCCCAGTTTAAACCTGCCTGTTCACTGATCTCGGAATTTATTTTATTTATTAAAATAAATGTTAAACCTCTATTTGTCTCTCAGTTACCAGAAAATGCCAAGTTCTGTGGTATGCTAATGAACATTAGGATTTGCTTCCCTTTCTGAACAGACCATCCGCAGGGCTCCCTACAGGTGTCACGAAGAAGAAGACGAGATTCGATTTATACCCCGCCCTTCCCTTGGAGTCTCAGAGCAGTTTACAATCTCCTTCCCTTCCTCTCCCCACAACAGACACCCCGAGAGGCAGGTGGGGCTGAGTGAGCTCTGAGAATACTGTTCTTGAGAGAACAGCTCTGAAAGAACTTGTGACCTGCATGTGGAGGAGTGTAAAATCAAACCCAGTTCTCCCAGATTAGAGTCCACGCTCCTAACCACTACTCCAAACTGGACTGTGTTTATGATGGGTACAAACATGGCTAAATGCCAGGATTCAGCTGTCTCTTCCACCTCCCCTCATAAAGCATGTTGAGACTGAAGATGGAAGTCTTCAATAATGCCTGTTAGCCATAATGTCCAAATGCAAACATCAAAACAAATCAAAGTTAATTTCCACCCCCCCGTAGCTGGGGTTCTTAACCACTGTTCAATCCTTGTTTGTTTCTAACATCTGGATTGAGTTTAGGAGTGAAGCAGCCAATGGCCTGTTTCCATCAAATCAAAGTGATGGCTTCAGCCATTCACAGATACTTGATTCAAATTACCTTCCTTTGGTTTTGCTTTACTCATTGTGATTGGCTATCTTAACCTGTTCTGTCATTGGCTAATAAATGTGTTACTCGTTGTGATTGGCTGTCCTAACATGTTTTGTCACTGGCTAATAAATCAAGCTGGTCAGCCAGTCTTAAACTGTAAATATACAATACACTGGAAAATGTAAATTGACTTGGATCCTAAGTCTGTTACTGGTTGGTCAGCTGTTTGAATGGAGCTGTTGTCTGAGCCCTCCTGAGCTACTCAGTCATGTCTAACCAATCTGATTCTGCTTTTCCATCCGGAAGAAGTAGCACAGGTATATGCCATCTTGAACTAAAAAAAGATAGTGCAAGGCATTTGGACCTATTTGGTTTTTTACATCTCACATTCCTCAGTACTGGAATGCTTTATTCTTTCTATTTTGATACCTTTTGTTGCCTAAAAGGATAATCAGATCTGATAGAGTATAAGCAAAAAAATTCTAAAGGCTCTTTCTTATACCTTGCAAATTCTCTGTATTTTATAATAAATTTCTTTCTGTTTCTTTGTTATAATACTGTGCCTTTTGTATCAATACATTCTGCCTATGTACATCCATGTTCCATCAAGCAGACTAGTGGTTTCCCAGTTAATACTGGGGTTTTAAAAATCTTTTTTACTAATGAGTAAGTATCTTCTGTGACATCACACCTTTCTAGGAATAACTGGTAACTTTATGGTAAACTCTACGCCTGCAAAGTGCTATGTCCACTGATGTTGCTATGTAAATAATAAACAGCAATAATCCATGCGGCATCTCCTGGGCACACTGGCAATTTGTGCCAACGGCAGCCAACGCACACAATCACAGGACACTTAATCCCACCAAGAGCAAAGATAATAAGTCCCAAAGTGGTGATATTATGAACCAGCCCCTAGGAAAAGCAGGCTCTTTTTATCCTTGGCAGTCCACAAAAACTATGCTTTCTCTGAAGCCTATGTGTAGGTGCTTTCTCACATTACAAAGCTCTGTAATACAAAAAACAATGCTGTCTTGTACACTTTTCCTTCTAATTTAACCCAGCCAGTGCCAGTCCCTTATGCTGTCCACACGACTCTCATCAGCTTTCAGTTTTCTACATAGGATGCAAAAGAACATCGTTAGCTAAGAAGTTGTTTCTCAGGTTGCCAATTCTAGGTGGGTCCTGCCATTCATCCAGAATCACAACCACCCTCCAGACTGCATAGCTCAATCCTCCAAAGGAAATGGTAGCTTCGGAGGGCAGGCTGCATGGCATCACATCTATGGCCCCGGTCACACGGGAGGTTTAGGGCCGGAAGAGGGACGGATTGGGGGCGCAGCAAACGGGCGCGATTCCACCGCAACATCTGGGAAGCGTTGCGCACCCATCCCCGATCCAGCTCTTCAGGCCGAAAATCCGTAGCTAAAAGAAACCACCTACAGAGGTGGACTTACCAGTAAGGCCGCATCAAGCGCGGCCGGGGGATGGCCGGCGCGTCCTTCTGCCGGCGCATCCAAGGCTCCTGGCCGAACTGCGTATGTGCACACATGCACAGCCGGCTGTCTCGGTCTCCGGTCGGTGGCTTCCTTCCCGGCATCTGATCATGCCAGGGAGCAACGGCGCGGCGGCTCAGGGGATCTATGTGATCCCGCCGTCGCGTGGCATTGTGGGTAAAATGCTAAATGCTGACAGGCAATCATACTGCAGTGACTTTGCCTCTTCTTGCCAGTTCTAATCGCGCATGCCCCTGATGTCAGTTTGCTTGCGTTAGCTGAAGAACACTGCATGATGTACTAATATGTGTTACAATTAGATACTTTGTAGAATTTCACAGCCTAGGAAGAAGAAAGCCTATTGTTCAACTGAAGAAGGTATATTTTTGCCTGGGAAAATCTAACCCCCAGGTTGGATTCCCAATCAGAATGGTGTGACGGATATGTGACAAACTTTGATGGAACCAATAATTGTGATTTATTTCTAAGTGTCATAGGGGGTATAAAACCCTATGTCTCCCATTGTAACCTGAGGGAGAGCTGTGGGGTCCAAAACCGTATTGGATCTGCACCTCCCTCCTTTGTTGATCAATAAAGTACAAGATCTGATTCTCCTCTACAAGACTGACGTGTGCTTTCTCAAATTGGGCTGGGGGAGCTCAACCTTTGAGAGAGTTTCTGTCTTACATTATCTTGTTGAGCTCCCTCTCTTCTTCAAACTCTGCTCTCTCCAAGCACTACCCCCAAATCTTCAGGAATTTCCTAAACTCAACCCTAGTTACAGCACAGAAGGAAAGAGGAAGATGCTAATCTCAACATGGCATTACCCAAAACATAAAAAAGAAATATAGGGATGCTGCCAAAAACCCCTGCAAGTCTGCATCAAGTTCTCATGTGCAGCACAACGTATCTGTGTCATTGACTACCCAGAACCATTTTCATCTCCCTGCTCCACATCATTAACAGGCAGAGGGAAATGCTCAACCCAATGGTGTAGAAAAGAAGGGGAAATTCAGTATGGACTGACATTTCTGGCAGGTATCACCCTAAGTTAAGAACCTGACTTCCATTTCATGCTACCACCAAAAGTTTCCATAGAAATAATCGGGGGGAGGGGGGATCCAGCACCCCCTTGCCCCCAACCTGGACATCCCTGAATTTCACATCTGCCGATCACATTTGACCCTGCCCTTCCTCCAAGCACAGGGCTACCAGGCCTCCTGCTATGGTGAGAGACCTCCTGCAGGCAGTCCTCATTACTCGTTGCTTCTCCAAGTGGAGGCAGGAAAAAGCTATTTTAAAATTCGACATTTTCTGCGCCGCGATGTCACTTCCAGGAAAATCCTAAAAGCGGTGTCAGGCAGCTCTAGGAATTTCTGGTGATTCGTAGAGAGACCTGACATCACTTCTCTGTTTTCCTGGAAATGAAGTCATGGCACAGATGACAATGCAGGCCCTCTGTTTGGTGTAGTGGTTAGGAGAGTGGACTCTAATCTGGGAGAACCGGGTTTGATTCTCCACTCCTCCACATGCAGCTGCTGGTGTGACCTTGGGTCAGTTACAAGTTCTCTTTGAACTGTTCTCTTAGGAGCAGTTCTCAAAAGCGCTCTCTCAGCCCCACCTACTTCACAGGGTGTCTGTTGTGGGGAGAGGAAGAGAAAGGAGATTGTAAGCCACTCTGAGACTCCTTTGGGTGGTGAAGGGTGGGGTATAAATCTCCTCCTCCTCCTCTTCTTCTTTACCACCAGCCCTGAAGCTCCCACCCTATCCAAGAAGTTCAGGACATAAAACATTTTAACCCAGGATGGGATCAATAGCCAATCAAAGTTCAGGAAATACAATATCTTAAAGTTCAATTTAAGCCTTGAGAGATACCAGAGAAATTCCACTGGAGAGATATGGAACCTGCTAAATTGATAGCTGAGCACTGACCAATCGAAAACTGGAGCGAGAGAACCTTCTATTTTACTCTGAAGAAATTAAAAGATAACCAAGGCAACTCTCACTGTCTTATATCTTGACATTCATTCTAGACAAATGTAAATTGGAGCGGTCCTGCTCGAAGTTCAGTGCTGTTGCTAGGCAACAGCAAATGTTATATTTATATTTTTTTAAACTCTACTTCCAACACAGGAAAACGATGGACACGGAAGGCTAACAAAGGTCTTTTTAAACTGTGATTATTATGTGAAAGCTGATGAGTGTTTACAATACGCATTATAAGATAACTTCTCATCTGAGTCAAGCTATATGTTTTTTTAATCTGCACAGCAGTGACAGTTAGCAACAAACACACAGGCGTTCACAGCATTCATCGGATTGATTCGCAGGCATGCTGGAAAAATACCAGGCAGCCTAAAAATACGATTGTTTCTCTCCAGTCCTGCTCACAGGCATCAAAGAATGTGGGACTATTTCTCTGCAGTTGCCGTCCCTGGAGATTCCAGCCCAGTCCTGGGAGCAAAGGGTTGCAGCGACGTCTCTGCCAACACAGCGTCATGACTCTGAAAACCAACTTGGACCACTGAGCTGGTATAGCAATGCTGGTTGGAGGGGACTACTCTGCTCGTAACAGACACAGCTGTTAAGTCGGGGGGGGGACACACACGTCTATCCCCCATTTCAACACTATGGAATGAATGAAATAATGGTCTTGTTCTTAGTACCATCAACTTCTCTAAAACACACTCATGGCTGCTCCCGACCTTGGCTTTTCATACACAGTTCTGTAAAGTTCCCGTCCAGAAGGGCGTGTTCTGGACAGCACGTGTCAATGCTCATCGCCTGGAATGGAATCATCTGAAGTGAGGCTCGGAGGAATCACCCGAAGTGCAATGCCTTTCAGTAGAGTCAGTTCATGCACTGAGCTCTGAGGTTATCACGAAATACAACTTAAAGATAAGAAATCAGTTGACTTGTATTTATGTATGAACTAAGTTTCCCCTAGGGACATCCCCCAAGTTGGATAGAGAGTTCTGAAGTTCTCATGTGGGCCTGATCTGGATTGGGACCATAGTGCATGCAGAAAGTGGGTCTACATCTCATTCCCCATGCCATTTTCTTGACTGTTAAGGTCACCGTTGGGGATGTGGTATTTGCCCCATTGTGGAAACATAACGTGCAACACATTGGTACATGCGCAGTCCCTAATGAGAGAAATAGCATTCCCCTGGGGAAAACTGCCATGTGTAGTTAGGCCTAATATCAGAAACAGGATTTGGGTTGCAGCATGAGAGTTGCCTGGGGGGATAATGTGATTGCATGGCCAACATACAAAACAGTGCATAGTGTTGTAGTTGCATGTTGCAAATCCCGCCTGCCCAGGGACGTCACTATAGTTCTGTTCACACCTGCATATTTACCAGCAGTGGTAACAGTAAAGTAAAAAAGCTAGTGTCACTCAAAGCATGGTGCTACTTAACACAGAAAACCCAGAACTGACATCATGTAGCTCTAGGAATTGCTGGAAACTGTGGTTTTAGGACAAAGTTCTGAATGACTTAGTTTAGTGTTAGTTTAGCGTTTCGGAGGCATCCGGGCCCTCAGGGAGGCTACTTTGCTCTTTAAACTTTAAAGGTAAGTCCTTAGCTTTAAAATTTAAATGTATGACAGGGTTTTTTGCGCATGCGCGAAGATCGCCATTCTGTGGATGGCTGCCTATGCGCATGCAAAAACTAAGTTAAAAAACACCAAACTGCCGACGCCCACTGTGTGTGGACGGGCATATTGCGATGGGATCCGCAGTCAGGAGGTGAGTGCGATCGCGTTTCAGCCGGCATAAACTGCACCGGTTCCAACCAGTACAGTTTATGCCGGCTGAAACACCCCGTCTGAACGCACCCCTAGAGTGACACGACATCAATTCCAGGTTTCCCCAAAGTAACATCATGGTGCATGCAATGCCGTGCCCCCCAAAGTTTGTGTCCCCAAGCTCCCGCCAGTTGCCAGTTGGCAGAGACTGGCAACTGTTACGTTGAAATGCCACTCTCTCCAATTGTGATGTTTATGATTTAGATCACTTTAGATCACTATGTAGCATAATTGTTTGTCCATGTATTACTATTCTGTACATATATTTATTTTATGGAATTTGCTCAATAAAAATTCAAAACTAAAAAAATGGCACTCTAAGCTCACTGCAAGAAAAGCAGGATGCAAATGAATGAGCATCCTCAAACTTGTAAAAGAAAAAAGGACTTGGCTCATGACAAGTGCTCATATTCACGCCAGTTAAGAACCGTCTGCTTGGGGGAGGGGGCTCAATATGAGTATTGTAGGGAGCCAATCCATTAATCTCCATTGGATAAATCCATTATTCAAAGGGTTACAAAAAGCTGAGGAATTATCTTGAAAACAAGCAATTACTTCAGTTTCACAGCTCACTCGCCGGTTGTTTAGAAAGGCAGTTGCTTGGATCCTGTCTTTCTCTCTTTTTTCTTCAACAGGCATGGGTTGTTTACAAAAGTAGTCCTGGCACTGCATATATTAAACACATAAGTGAAGAGAGGGCATTTTAAGATTAAGTTCTCCAGCATGCTCAGTTAAAGAGCTCTGCTCGCTTTGCTTTATAACAGGCTGCAGATAAAAAGCAGCATTTTCTGCAAACACAGTATTTGCATAGTTGCTTTGATTTACCAGGACTGATCCAAACACAGAAACAGGTCCTGCCTGCGAGGAGATAGAAGTTGGTGCCAATAGCTACTGTGTTATTGTTGCCATTGGCACTGATTTGTTATGTGCCAAGGGAGAGGTTCTCAAACTTTAGCAACTCAAGGATTCACATTTTTAAGCCCCCCCTCCCAGACCCCACCTTCCCCAGGATCTACCCCCAAACCTCCAGGAATTTCCCATTCTGGAGCTGGCAACTCTATTGGTGCCACTTAATTAGAGATGTTAAATTTCTGGAATTTTTGAAGTGATGAATAAACTCTTCATACTTTTTTGTAAACAAACAAACAGAGCCCTGACCTGGCTAGCCCAGGCAAGTCCGATCTCATCAGATCTTGGAAAGCTAAGCAGGGCCGACCCTGGCAAGTATTTGGATGGGAGACCTCCAGAGAATACCAGGGCAGAGAGGCCAGAGGCAGGCTATCAAGCCACTTCTCTGAAAGTCCTCCGTGCCCCAGTAGGATTCGCCAGAGGTTACCATGACTTCTAGGCATGGGAACGTGCGCACACACAAAATGCAAAAATCCCCCCCCACATACAAAAACCAGAAATTTGTTGAAATAAATGGTATATGCACAACTACTTTTTAAAATCAAGCCTGAACTTACTTTACTGCTTTAACAATATAAAATGCATATTTTATACCTTAGTTATCATATACAATTAAACTGTCTGCTATATTTAAAAGTATAATCACCTCTTTTTTTTATAAACAAAGCTATAAGTACACCCAAGACAAGAGCGCGCACGTCTGACAGAGAGAGCAGCAAACTGCTACACCATGTGCTGCCTTAGGAGATGTATATTTGTTTTTGCTCTCCGAGAGGTAGGGAAAAAATTAAAGTATAAAACACAAATTTTGTACTAAAGAAAATGTGATGTTTTGTCTTTTAAAAGCCCTTTTACATTCATAATAGGTCCAGCAGTATATTTGCACACCAAGTTAAACTTCATAATGCTGAACTATTTAATATCATAAATAATAACTGGACCATCCATCTGGAGTGGAGTCCCTCCCTAGTTGGGGGGGCGGCGGCGGCAGAATGCCTATAGAAGTGGCACTACAACTTTTTCCTTTCAGGACTTACACCTTAGTAAACAATGTCTCCAAAATGCAGCCGCTTATCACTTAGTATTTTTCTTCTGTAAACCAAAGGCTTCCGGGGTATGAAAGAATCCCAGAGAAATCAAATGAATTTTGCATTTATGGCAGGGTTGTTGTTGTTTTTTTCCCAGTCCAGCAGCCTGAATAGCCCAGCATAGCCTGAGCTTGTAAGAATTTGGAAACTAAGCAGGGTCATAGAATCATAGTATCATGGAGTTGGAAGGGACCTCCAGGGTCATCTAATCCAACCCCCTGCACAATGCAGGGAATTCACAAATACCTCTCCCCCACCCCCACTGACCCCTGCTCTACGCCCAGAAGGGAGCAGCCATAGTTAGTACTTGCATGGGAGACCACCATGGGTTACTCTGCTCGTCTCTTGCCTGGAACACCCTGAGGATGGGGTTGCGTCTCAAGACAACATTCTTCTTCTTTTTTAGTCCATACAATTCCACTGGATGTGGTTCGGCTAGATTTTTAAAGCTGGCAATATAAACTTATTTGGCACATTGGAGGAAAAACTATACCCCATTAGGTTTCCCCCAAAAAATACACTGATATATGGACAGTTTGGCTTTAGAGAGATACAGCTCCTCCTTCATTTCACAGAAAGGTGACCGATCACATTCTATAGAAGTGGTGAAAATTATTAATGATACAAAAATGGGGAAGGAGAATTTTAAACAACAACAAAACCCCTTCATGTGAAAAGGCGTATCAGGGCTTTAGGTGTTAACTGACTTCAGTCACTAAAACCAGATTTTTTTGTGGAGGGACAATGGAATTTGGCTTGGGATAGTGAATACCCCCAAATACAATACACAAGTTTTCTTCACACCATTGCCATAATCAATGAACATATGCTTGAAAAATATGAGTGTTCACAGTATACAAAGGAATTATCACTCACTAATGCTGTAATGTTTACATTAAAATCTTCACATTACACATTCTGAATGAGCAAAACCTTGTCTTAAAAAGTAGTTCACTCATTTCAAAATAAAAAAAAATCACATATCTTCCATTACTTCAGAATCATTATTTTAAGTATATGAAAATGTATGCAGACTTACAGTGTAACCCTAGGCAGTGTATGCCTTTCTAAATCCCCTGAGATCAATGGGAAGTATATAAACCTGTTTAGGATTGTACAGTTAATCCATTTATCAACCACACAATTAATTTACAAAGGTTTCTTTATTTGCACTACATTCTTAGTTCAAATAGGTAGTCTATAAAATTGGAACTCAAGCTCCAATAGCAGGAATCAAATTCTGGTTCCTGGGGATTAACTACAAAATGCCAGTTTAAGGTGGGGATTTTGAGCATGGAGGCAACATTTTTTAAAAAAACGTCTATCCCAGAAGGGCTGATAATTCCACTTCTAGTTTCAAGGGATTGGCTCACTTGATTCCAGGTTTTAAAAACACCATTTGCAGAGACGGGATCCATCTTCTTGCCAATTGCACCCCAAACTGCTTTGCATTTCCAGATATCTGTTCTGTCGCTCTTCATCCATCATGATCCGTCCTTGCCAATTTCACATAAGCCCTACTTTGACATGCTGGGCCCACTCCTTTGAGGAACCCTGCTTCCTCCCCAGTTGCCTGATTTCTGTCTGAAGCAAATGCACTTCGTTCCTCCCACCAGTTTTTAATTACTTCCCCCCAAAAAAACTTCAGTCTCCAGATGCTTTATATTCTAGCATACCCACCATGCCCATTGAAGAAAATTACATAAGCTTTCATTTACATGGTGATTTAAAGGGACCTATAAATGCCTGGGCACTCAGTGCTGTTAAAATAAGAAAGATGAGCAGGATAACAATGCTGGGAGCCTCTGCAAACCACTTGCCCTCAAATTGCAGAAAAACGGAGACAAGAAAGAGGCCAATCTTCTCATCAAGAAGTGAGTGCATAAAAATTAATCAAAGCAGCAGACATTTGCCCAGTCAATCAAAACCTGAACAAGAATTTCCTTTTAAAACCAACCTTAAAAGAAAATACAGTAATATCTTTACATAATTGAACTTTCCTGTTTCTGTGACTACAACAGGCAATGGCCTGGATTATACTGTAGGATAATCTGTGACCTGTGTATATAGTAAGTCAGTCCAAATCCAAAGCCTTTTATTGGCATATAAATAAAGATACAGTAATCTAAATGCGAACTCATGCAGAGTAAAACTAAAATTGAAGAGTAACATCACAGAGTAATATCATAATAAAACCTAATTCATAATATCACTTATCAGGCCGTAGGACCATGGCACTGCAGAGAAACTTTGCTACTATTTCAGTTATTTCTGTATCTGGATTATCGAGCAATAAAAGGAGTTTAAAATCATCAGGGGTCTCTAAAAATTGGCCTAATATGGGATATAGAAGATCCTGACGGGACGCCAAATAGAGAGGGCACTGGAGGAGGACATGGGCAACAGTTTCAACACAGTACTTCATACAACGACAGCACCTGCTAGGATAGGGAGTCCCTTGGAATCTGCCAGATAAAATAGCTGAAGGAAGAACATTAAATCTAACCAAGGATATGGCTCTACGCAAATTTGGAGCTATGAGTTGATAGAGGTATACTGCTGGAAGTCAGTCCTTTGGCTACGGGGAATCTTAACAGTGCCACACCAAACATGACTTATTGACTTAAAAGTCGATCTTGTTGAGTTCAATGGAATTTATTCCTGAGTTAAGTGAGCTTACAACAGCTGCCTGTGTTCCAGCTCAGGTGAGGAGGTGAGTAAAGCCACCTGTCCCAAATTAGAAAAGAAGAAGAAAAGAAACTGGATTTCTATCCCGCCCTTCACTCGGAGTCTCAGAGCGGCTTACAAACTCCTTTCCCTTCCCCTCCCCACAACAGACACCCTGTGAGGTAGGTGGGGCTGAGAGAGCTTGCTCAAGAACTGCTCTTTCAAGAACAGCTCTGACAAAACTATTGCTTGCCCAAGGTCATCCAGCAGCTGCATGTGGAGAAGTGGGGAATCAATCCCGGTTCTCCCAGATTAGAGTCCGCGCACTTAACCACTACACCAAACTGGCTCTATGGAAAAGAAAGATTACTTTTCTACTACGGAAAAGAAAGATTAGGATGTCAGCCTTCTCAGAAATAGTTGGGTTGGAGGGGTGTGTGTGTGAGGAACTATGAAACAACAGGATTGCTTAGTGTCTTGGGTATCATGATGCTGGTGGGTAATAGGCAGCTGGCTGGGTGAGATGCAGGAATCATGAGTCCTCGGGATCTGGGCCCACATGGAATCCTGCAAAGAAGCAGGCAGGCAATGGAGCAAGCCCTTCCCCACCCAAAAACTCAAACATAGAAGAAGACACAGTCAAAGATAACTGTCACCAAAGCAAAAGCCAAGGCTGATCTGAGATGAGAACAGTCCTTACAAGGAGAACAAATTGATGAATGAAAATGTGAGCAGGCACATCCTTGGACTATGGCACTGAATGTCACCTTCCAACACTAAACACCATCAGCAGACTATCAGTAACATTTTGCGATTATGTGGTTATTGTGTTTAACTGATTGTTGATTTTAATTTGTACTTTGTATGTTTTTAATTTGTTGTAAATTGCCCAGAGCCCTGTCAACTCAGGAATGGGGCGATTCAGAAATCATCATCATCATCATCATCATCATCATCATCATCATCATCATCATCATCATCATCATCATCATCATCCCTGGTGAATCCTGTGGAAGAAACCCTATTGCAGAGCACTAAATGTTCCAGAAATTGTTTTGGGCAGTTTCAACTAGTTTTGTGTGTGTGATTTAAGAAATGTATTGGATTCTCCCCAGAGTTATTTTCTAGGACTTCAGTTACTGAGAAACAGAGGAAATTACTAATTAACACACACCCCTCCCCAAGTAGTACCATTACACAGCTTTCTGGCCTTGGTGCAGCACCTTCTTCACAAAGATCTTACCATTTCCATCGCTTTTATTAAATTACATTTTTATTCCACTCTTCCCTCCAAGGAGCAAGGGTGGTATAAATAATTCACACCGCCTCCTTTTTGTCCTCACAATAACCTTGTCCAACAACATTAGCTGAGACAGAAAGTGTCTGGCCCAAGATCACCTAAGTGAGCATCATGGCCAAGTGGAGACTTGAACCTGGGTCTCCCTCATCTCAGTCCAGCACATGAACCAGTATACCACAGCAGCTCTCTGTTTACTGCAACATGTTCAGTGCTCACTCAACACTAGCTGGCTGAGAAACACTCTATAATGTCCAAATGGGATTTATGTATATGGGGTTTTATAAAACAAAATTCAAATTGGACGTTCTAAAGAATTGACCATACTAAGGCTAAACAAGTTCATGCTAAATTATATTCTTTTATATATTTTGTTGATACTGAATTTCAGGCTTTGCAGGAATTTCCAATACAGACATATTGCTGCTCATATAACAACTGATTTATTTGATTGCTTACCTTTTTATTTACCTTTTATCTCATTCATCTCTTTTGGTTATGTGCTACCTTTTTGTATTTTGAGATCCGTAGTTTTATTTCATTTAAAAATACATAACTATTTTAAATGAACAATATGTAAAATCAAAGCAATATCCAAAGAAAGACTGATAAGCACTTACTGGTAAGTTGTTGGGCTGACATTGATGCGGCGTGGATGGCTTCCTGACTCAAACTTGCTTGCTAGAGTGACGTTGTTACCAAAAAGACAATATCTTGGCATTCTTACCCCAACAACTCCTGCCAGAACAGATCCTGAGTGAATCCCTATCCTCATCTGGTAAGGGAGAAAAGGAAAGAAAAGTCCTGTTAATGTGCTATGACATCCCCATCCAACTTCCCTCCCTCAGAGGCCAGATTTTCTCTCTGTTTCTCTTTCTGACTGAGCCACCCTAGTAATGTGTTTTCTTCTTTCCTGAAGTACTCTGGCTGTCCCACCCTATCACAGTATATTTTGGCTGTTTGCTCAGTCCAGAAACCTAAGGGGAGGACTGGGAGCCCCCTTTAACTTAAATGGCACTCAAGACATTTTTATATTCCAAATTGATAAAACATTTTATTTAACATAGAGGGGAAAGTTCAGGTGAAATCAGGGATAAAATTTCTGCGGTAACTCAATATAGATAACTCTGAGGTAAATATCAGTACATTCACAGACTTTAGTTCTTATGTTTCAAGCTAAAGAGAGTTTCTTAAGCTTTTCACAGAGACTTATTTACGTTGAGAGGTTTTTGTTCCAGTGTTTTCCCCAAACACTTCAGTATACTTTATTTGATTAATCTTAAAGTCCTTTGGTTTCCAGAAGGCTGGTATGCTCTTTCCAGTACTCAAACCCCTTCTCTTGAAACACCAGTACTTGTCTTGAGTTTTTAACTGACTCTAAAGGTTTCTAAGGCAGTTTCTAACCACACCAGACCATGGATCTCTGTACTCTTCAAAGCTATCACCCTGTTTAGACTGGGTAGGGAAATTCCTTCTCTTTTGGGGTCAACTGTACCAACTGTTTATCTGATCTGTATTTGGATTAAATAATACCTGAAAAATACCAGTAAAGTATTTTTGGGTATTTTTTTGGCTTGATTTATGCTGAATGTGCACTCCTTGTCAGTACTCAACTCTTCTCACCTAGGGCTGAAATCAGACTGAATTCTCCTCAGCATCTGGTTTATTATTTATTTATTTATTTAACTGGATTTTTCAGCTGCCCTTCCCTGGCATAGCTGGGCTCCGAGTGCTGTACAACATAGTCATAAAACATCAATTAAGAACAGATTAAAACCAGGAACAAGCAGAAAGTAAGTGGAGATGGTACAAGAAAAAACAGTAACTCCACTATCTCACAGGAGTAGGTGGGAGTGCCAGGATGGAACTGTCACTGTCCTCAACCAAATGCCTTGTTGAACATCTCTGCCTTGCAGGCCCTGTGGAACTGTGATAAACCCTAAAGGGCATGGATGTTGTTTGGCAGAGAGCTCTACCAGGTTGGTGCTAGGGCAGAGAAAGCCCTGGCTCTGGTTGAGGACAGTCAGATGTCTCTCAGGCCTGAGACCACCAATGGATTTTGATCTGCAGAGTGCAATGCTCTTCTGGGGGTATACCAGGAGACGCAGTCCCATAGGTACGTAGGTCTCTGACTATTTAGGGCGCTGAAGGTCAGTACCAGAACCTTGAACCTGATCCGGTAGTCCACTGGAAGCCAGTGTAGCTCACACAGTACAGGATGGATGTCCCTGTAAGGACCTGTGCCACTGTATTCTGTACCAGTTGGAGTTTCCAGGTCAGCCTCAAGAGTAGGCCCATGTAGAATGAGTTACAATGGCTAGGTCAGGACGAGACAGGTACGGGGCTAGTTGCCTGACCTGGCACAGTTGAAGAAATACCAGTCTGGCAACATTTGTGACCTGGGCCTCCCTAGTCAGTGAGGCATTCAGGATCACACCCAGGCTGTTAATTGTAGGGCACAACATCACGAGCCAGGAGCTGACACCCTGCACCAGAAGTCTTTCTCTGTTCAGCTGATGCTAACCAATCAGATCTCTTGGAACAGCCTGTCACCCAAGGCTCTCTGGCTCTGTGAAGAATTTACCAGTTTGTACAGCATTTCTAAGCTTTTAAAAGTGCAACCCGTCGTCACATGTGCATCTTCTGTTACTGCTCATGACTAATTTAATCCCCTGGACACTTGTAAGAACTCCTGTAATAGCTTTTATTAGGTTTATAACACAAATGTATTTTTCCTGTAACTCATTTGCTCATGAGCAATTTGGAAACCAACCAACCAACGAGTAGCCAGTGTGATAAGAAACCTAGGTACGGTTTCCTGCAATTGACCACTTGTAGAGCTCCATAACAAGACACGCACAATGAGAATGTATGAAAATGACATTTTATATGCGTCAGAGAATATCAACAGTACTTTATAAGAATGTGCCATCCTTGTAAGATATTACAGTAAAGTAGCTATCTTCTCGAGTAGTTCTGAAATAAATAAATAGGGAACTATTCCTTGACATAAGGAACCGGCGGCAAGCTGAGCCCTCTGGGTGGGTGGATCAGCACTGCCTGAAGTCTTTGGAATGTGTGGACCTTGGGGATGAGATGCAGGTTTCTGATCCCTGAAAAAAACACTTGACAGAAGCAGGCTCGTAGCCAGAAAATTTTTAAGGGGGGGGGGAAATGAGTACAGTGGTGGTGAGCACATCATTATTTATTTACTTCGTTATGAATGGGCTATGATGCAGAGCAAAGTCTCTACAAAGGATCATTCTACAAAGAAGGTTAAATGATAATCCATTTTGTTTTAAACCAAATAACCCCTTCCTTTATTAAATTGTAAAGATGTGTGAAGATCCCCACCACCATATTGTCCCACTTCCACTTTCCTGGGATGCAATGTACCAAAAAGGTGTCGTCCCCCACCAATGTGTCACCATAAAAGTGTCTGTTTCTTCCTCTGAGCCTGAAATTAGGCTTTTCTAACAGAGATCACAGAAGAAGGTGCACTTTCTGGGATGGATGGTCCCTTTGATTCACAACACCATCTTCCATTGAACTCAATCCCCCCCCCCCAAGCCCAAAACCCTGCTCTGGTTTGGCTCCACATAATTTGCTATAAGGACTTAAGGATAGCTATATGCTTCAGAGGACAAACTCTGTGGCATTATACCTCATTAAGTCCCTCCCCCACTTTCCCCAGTCTCCATCCCCCAAATCTCCAGGGATTCCCCAACATGGAGTTGGCAACTGTTATGTATGTGGGCCGCTACCAGGGGTCTGTGGCTACAGTAAGGAGCTTGGCTCCTCTAGACAATAGAAGCCTAGGATCCTAGTTCCCCCAGCATTCACCAATAGCCACTTTGGTGGGAAATTCAAACCCTCCAATGGGACTGGGGGTATGCTGGGTGGGTATGTATATAGTTGGCCTTGCAGGGCTGTTTATTAGTTCCAGTGAGTACAATAAACATGTGCAAACGACCCCAACCCCCCCCCCCCCCAAGCCCAAAACCCTGCTCTGGTTTGGCTCCACATAATTTGCTATAGGATGACTTAAGAATAGCTATAGGCACTCAGACTGGAATGAAATAGGGTTGCCAACCTCCAGGTGGGGCGTAGAGATCTCCCAGAATTACAAGTGATCACCAGACTAGAGAGATCACTTCCCCTGAAGACAATGGCTACTTCAGAGGACAGCCTCTATAGTATTATAGCCAATTAATGTCCCTCCCCCACCTTCCCCAGGCTCCATCCCCCAGATCTCCAGGAATTTCAAATGATCACTTGTGAAAGGCAGAATACAGAAGCTGCTGCTGCCACCCACCACCTCTGATTCCAAGAACCTTTGAATGCTCCCCACCTGGACTAAAATAGAGCCCCCCCCAAAGCTTCTATCTTTATGTGCTACAGTGCTACAGACCAGAGGAATCCATGACTGGCATGAACTAGCAAGCTCAGGTAAGAAAAGCACTATGTCACGTGCTTCAGAGCACAACAAGAGCCAGCAACTACTTTGTGCAGGAAGGAAACTGCAAAGGGAAAGCCCATAGCTGCAGTGAGGCATCTCGGGGCTGGGCCCTCCGACTTACAGCCCAGGCCTCCCAACTTCCCATCCAGCTGGTTTATTTATTTTTTGCACATGCCACAGCCTCGCTGAGCAATCACCCTTGCCTCTCTCTCTCTCTCTCTCATCATTTTTTAAAATTTTATTGAGTATAATTCAAGCATTACAATTTAAAATATAACATAGGTATTAAAACAGTATATAACAGACATCAAAGAACAAATTAACCAGGAGTAAAACAAGAGAGCTAATTATTTTGTGCTTGTTTAACCTATAACAAGTAGCTAAACCGAATTTCCTTTCATATAAATGTTATCGTTAACTGTAATGTGCTGTAGACTAATATAAACTTTACTATCAATATATTACTTATAGATACAACCATTTATGATATATTTGATTTGAAGGGAGAAAACCTTGTGCAACCATATGTTCTAATACTGGAGCCCAAATCCGTACAAATTTGGAGTAGATTGGAATAGAAGAGTTATGGGATCTATTTATATAGTCTATTATCTTGGCCATTATAAAATGATCCCAGATTTTATCTTGCCAAGTGAGGAGTGTTGGCGGTGAGGAAGATTTCCAGGCCACAGCTATAGTTAGTCTGACCGTTGCCAACAGTATTACTATAAGATCCTTAGTGTCACTTCTTAGCGAATTGTCCCATAAATTTAATAAAGTTATTTCTGGTGTACATGGATTAAGTTAATATGAATAATCACTTTCTTCCAGAATTCCAGGATCACTGGGCAGTCCCACCAGCAATGAAGGTAGGTGCCTATTTGCCCGCAATTTTTCCAGCAGGTTGGGTGGTGTAATGTACTATCTTGAGCTTAATTTAAAGAACTGCAAGCGTATGTTGAATACGAAAGTATTCACCCCTGATGCCCAAATGGCATCCCACTGAGAAACATTCAGATCTAAATTGAGCTCTTCTTCCCATCTATTTTTTCCAAGTTCACTAGGCCCCTATCAAAGACACCCGCTTTGGCTAACCATTCTGTCATGTTCTGGAGTTGCAGGTATTGGTGCCATGGGATTCAATGACCTATTTTTTTGTTAAAAATAGTTTTTGTTTTGAATTTTGCCTTTAGTCACTAGATCGCAAGGACATCTTAAATCTGCTTTTATCCAACTGTCAAATGCATCCACGACCATGCCCGGAGGGAACCAGTCTTGGTGAGTGTAGGTGGTCAGTTGAGAGATTCCCGGTGGAAGGAGATGTTTCCTTTGATCCCATACTTTGATTGAAGCTGATAATAGCATGTTAGTATTCACAGACAGTGGTCTGCGGATTGACGGTGTCCAGAGCAGTTCTTGAAGAGTATAAGGCTCAGAGCATTTTTGTTTGATCAACATCCAATGATTTGAATGAATATTCATTAGCATGTGAACTATTAGTACCAAGGCTTGATAGATTGGAGGTGTGTAAAATCTAGTCCACCTAAGCATGAGGGTCTGTGTAATATAGTGCTGTAAATTCTTGACTTTTTCCCACTCCAAAGAAAACGAGTTAAAGAGTTCTGCCAAAGGATAAATTTTTTGTTAGTTATTGAGATTGGTAGTGCATGGAAAAGAAAAAGGAATTTGGGTAAAATAAAACTCTTAACTAAGTGAAGTCTGTCAGGTAATGAAAACTGTAAAGACTCCCAAACTGCTGAGTTGCAATTTTATTCCTTGGTACAGCTTGGAAAAATTACATTTGAAAAGATCTTTTAGGTTCAATGGTATATGCACTCCTAGGAGCCTCCAATCCTCCATAACCCACGTATAAGAAAAATTATTCTGAATATAGTTTGATGTTATCTGAGTGAGATTTATAGGATAAATTTCTGATTTGGAAGAATTGATGAGTAACCCTGAGACGGCTCCAAACCGAGTTAAGGTATGTTGTATTGCCTGTAAGGAGTGACTAGGATTCGATAAATATAGAGTTAAATCATCTACATAAAAGTTACCTTTGTGTTATTGATCACCAATGCTAATTCCAGCAAAGAAAGGGTTGGACCTGAGGCCCTCGGCAAGCGGTTCCATGACCAGAACAAACATCAATGGATAAAGAGGACAACCCTGCCTCGTACCTCTGGTTAGATGGAAGGTGGGGGAGATGCTGCCATTTACCCGAAGCCTGGCTTTATTATGTGCATAAAGTGTGCATATCATTTGCACAAATGTATTTCCACATTTTATTTTTAAAGTAACTTTATCATATACTGTATCTCAATGGAATCAAAAGCTTTCTCAAAGTCCAAAGCCAAAATTAAAGACTCCTTTTTGGTTATTTTCTCATGAGCGATGATATCGATGGACCTGCGTATATTGTCTGTAAGTTGCCTATTCGGAATGAATCCTGTTTGATCTGGCCTAATATAGCGAGCAATGAACGATTTCAGTCTATTAGCAAGGATCGTTGTAAAGATCTTATTATCATGGTTAAGTAAAGCTATTGGTCTGTATGAGGAGGAAGCAGACGGATTTTTGTTGTCCTTATGTATCACTGCTATGACCGACTCCGACCAGGAGGCTGGCATCAAACCTGTATGTATTATGATATTGTCACAAGATGAGTTGCTAAGGATCCACTGAAAGACTTGTAAAACTCTGCTGGAATACCATCAAGAGTTCAAGACATGTGGCCTTGTTAGGCTTTAAGTGTTTAATAGTGTCCAGCACTTCTTTCAACGAAATATCAGAATCCATTAGCTCTGAGTCCTCTCGGGATAATTGGGGAAGTGAAGTTATAGAGTTCAGATACTCACCAATTGCTTCCTGCCTAGGGCCTCTTGTACAGTAGAGCTCTTTATAGTAGTCCACAAATATATTGGCTATGTCCTTTACTAAATATTTTTGTTGGCCGGCCTTGTTCTTTAGTGAGCTAATGAAGGTTGATTTCCTTTTATCTCTAATTCTCCAGGCTAACATGCTAAGATTCTTGGGAGATTTCTGCCAGTACTTCTGTTTAAGATATGTTAGGTTTTTTTGTACACTGAGTCACTTCTAGATTATCCAGTATTTTACATTCTGCAATTAGTTTCTTGTATATTTTATTGTTACCTGTCCTTTTGTGCTGATCTTCTGGAGTAGAGATGCGATCCACCACCTCCCTCCTGACTTTCTCTTTTTCATTCCTTATCCTAGCTGTGACAGCAATAATGGAACCTCGCAGGATTGCCTTCAAAGTGTCCCACAGAAGAGGTGGGGAGACCTCTGGGGTATCATTTTCTGTGAAGACGTTTTTAATGTCCTTCTCAATTCTCTCTTTTGCTACTGTATTGAATAAAATACTCCTATCCATAGTCAACAAACCATCTGAATTTGTGTCTGATTTGAGTTCCAGCCTTCCCACCAACCACGAATGGTCAGTTAGATAATTTGTATTGATTTCTATTGAGGTTACTGACGATGCTAATGTCTGGGAGGTAAGAATGTAATCTATCCTAGTAAATATATTATGTCTATGAGAAAAATAGGTGTAATCTCTTTCTCCTGGATGCAATAATCTCCAGGCATCACACAAATGATATTTTGAAAAAAGTTTGGAGAGTTTAGTAGCAGCAGAGGCCTTGAGGGCTTTTGTGGGAGTAGACCACATCCTTTCAAGTTTAGCATTAGCAATAAAATTAAGATCTCCTCCTAGTATAAGTTCTCTTTCTTGAAACTGCGTAAAATGTTTACTCTCTCGTTGCTCCTGACACAGCCCGGTTGTGTGTGCAGGGGTCTCCCCTGCATTATTTAAATGCCCCCTGAAGTAAAAAATATTAGCAATGTCCCTGCTCCCTCCCTTACTGGCAAAGCCTAGGAAGGGGGAAGGAGGAGGGAAGAAGAATCTCTCCCTTGTTGGCAAAGCCTGGGAGGGAGGCGGGAAGGAAACACTCTCTCTAATTGGCAGAAGACTTGTGACAGATTTCACAGCAACTCCAAGTGTTGATTGGAGTGGCATGATGACAAATGATTGGTGGGGCCCTGCCCCTTTGTGCACCACCGTGGCTACAGGCCTGGACACAAATGTCCTAAATGTTAGGAACCCAAGTCCAATAAAAGTGTGGATGCTCACAGCAACCAGGATCGTAATGACCAAGTGCTATGATGATATGTGGGGAGGATTTTTCCCCCTTTCCCTTTTAACTGCAGCAGCTCCTCAAGTCTGCTGATCTGGGGAAGCACAATTTGAGTCAGACTGAAAGGATAGGGTAATTTTCTTACAAATGCACTGTCAAGTCTGATTGTTTCTCAGCCTGCAATGGACCAACTCTGTCTGAGAGGTGTTGTATGTCTGGTGAAAGTTATACCTGCTGGAGAACATTACAGTTCCTCCTCACAGACTGGGACCCTTTTCTGACTCTTTCCTGTATACATACACTCCAGTACACATCTCAGCCATTATATTTCCAGTGAGATGTCCCCTCGCATGGTATTCACTGGCATTGCAGCTGGGCTCAGAAACACGGAAGAAGCAGAGGAACCAACTTGTGGCTCTCTAGGCTGTTCCTGTTTAAAGAGGAACCACCCAGCCCACTGTCATTCTTCCAACCTCAGCTGAAACAAGGATCTGGCAGTGTCAGGCTTCCCCACAGCATCAATGAAGTACACTCTTGTAGAAAGGTTTTACTTTATTTGAAGCTACAGGTGCATGTACAGGATCACTGGTAGGAATGAGGGGAAAGCTAGGAGCATGACAGGTTATAGTACATTCAAACATCTGAGGCCCAATTGAGGGACTTCCCGCGCGCGCCATTGGGCCTGGGAGCAAACGCTTCTAGTTGGCATAACATATCTCCTTCCCACGGCTCTCCGTGAGATCACCCAAGCAACTATCCAGCAGCGAACCACCTGTGGCCTTGAGAGATATACCCATTCCAGCAGCTAAGCAATTAAGCGTATCAACAGGTCTACATATGAAACCGAAAGAAAGCAAGTGCATACATAGGAAAACCAGAAGAAAAGGAAATTTGGCAGCTTACTGACAGGCAGCCACTCAGCCTACCTATGTTCTTGTCTTTGTCAGGCATGAAAGCACTTTACACTGAACTGGGGGGGTGAAATTGTAACACCATCTGAAGGGCTGTCAACGTGAATGGTTATAAAGAGGAATTACATTCTGGATATGCTTCAACAACTGTGTTTCATTTGCCTAGGAAACAATCTTCAGGAATGGGAAATATCTTTTCACTAAACGGCTTCAGACTAGAAGAGACACTCTCTCCGGCAGCCTCTGGCCTGGCTCTTTTGCGTCTGTCACTTGGAGCTGTCTGCTCTGCTAAATCCCATTCAGAACTGCACCTGCTTTCTGTTTGTGGCACGCAAAGGTCAGCATTGCAGAGGCTGATCTGCTGGAGGGAAATTACTTTCCATCAGGGAACTGGACTACATGACTTCTGGCCCCTTAGAAATGCTTTTTTTAAACTTCACGTTGAGTGTTCAAAAGATGCTTGCTCAGCAGTATATGATGGTCCTGCAAAGTGGGTCACATGACCCGTATCACAGATGAGAGGCTGATCCTGAAGGAGGAGTCAGAGATAATAACAATGGTGTGTTTTTTATGTGCACAAGCCTGGGGGATCCTTGGGTTCATGCGCTCCTTCCTCCTCCCCCCTCCCCTGGTGCACAGCTTAATAATTTAAAAGTTCTGTCCTGGCCAGGATAGCCCAGGCAAAACCAATCTCGTCAGATCTTGGAAGCTAAGCAGGGCTGACCCCGGCAAGTACTTTGAAAGGCGACCTCCAAAGAATACCAGGGCTTGGAATGCAGAGGCAGGCAATCAATGCACCTCTCTGAAACGTCCAAACCCCACTAGGGGTCACCAGAAGTCGCCAGAAATTCCAGGCATGCAAGAACACACACACACACACACACCCCAAGAATTTAACAGTTCCACTTTCACAGCAAACCAGCTTGTTGCTATGTCTGAATTACAAACTATGGTTTGTGCTTTCCCCCTCAAACCAGGATTCCAAACTCTGGGCAAATCTTGACTCGGAAGCCTGGTTTAGAGAGAACACAAGCCAGACTTTCTGATTCGGAACTTAAGGTTTGCCACATAAATGGATATTTAAAAAATGATTGAGCTGCACACAAGGATCAAAGGGGTGGGAATATATTAGCCTAAGGATGTCCCCCAGGGTCATTCATATAACGAGCAACCATGCTTTGTTGTTATGGCTGAATCATGCTTGTGGGAATACTGTCAGGATGTAGCAAGGTATGAATGGAGGATCTCCCTTCCATGTCTGTGTTTTCCTGGCAAAACCAGAGAGGACTACTGGCATCAGAAGACAGCAGAACAGCGGCTTCTGAACTCAAAGCACACCGTCAGAGGTTGAGGGCTCTCATGAGATTTACCAATGAGCAGTTAATGGCTGCTTCTTAGATGTTTTATTTTACTGCCTTTTGAGTCATGGGTAGTGCGTGTTCTGGACAAAGAACCAGATCTTGAATCTCTTATATCTCACCCCTATACAAGGGCTCTCCACAGAGCTCTCCATTTTTTCTCCATGCTGGAAAGGATCAGAGAGGCCGTGTGCCTGAATATTTGGCTTCCCATGCTGCAGGTAGCCTTATTCAGGGGAAAGGTACATGCCTTCCCTGGGGCATTTCTGCACGACTCGTTATATGCTGTTTATAAGCTGAATTTCTTCGCTGTGCTGTATAGCACACTGCTGTCCATCAGACCCAGTCCTGTGCAGTTGAAGTGGACAGACTGGGGCAAAGGCAGCATGGTGTTTAACAGAAACAGGTATCTTGCAGTGCAATTGTATGCAAAGTTACACCCTTCTAGGCCCATTAAATTCAGTAGGCTTAGAAGTGTTTAACGCTACTTCAGATTGAACCATCAGTTGCTGAGACTAGCAAACAAGCCCCACCCAGAATTGTTGAAGGGGTCAGGGAGTGACTGGACTTCTCTGATTTATTGGTACATCTGGTCTTCTCTGACATTCTCTCCCTTGGCTAGAACTGAGTGATAGTACAAAGGCTGAATCTCCATTTACACCTTCCAGGTTAACCATTTCCAAGACCCCCTTACTGAATCCTGTTTGGACATTCCCTTAAGCCAAATGTACAGGCCATTTTAACTCTGACTTTCTTAAGTAAGACTCTCCTCAGTTAATCAATATTATCAGCATCCAAACTCAACCAAGATCTTAAGCCCATTAAGAGTTTAACCAAATTAAACTATATTTAGTGACCAAATCAAATCCCCCTGTACATGGCTCTGTTTAGTATCCAGTCTAATGCCAATACTCAGCAATAAATCTCTATTATTATAGTTTGCTGTGATTCTGTAAGTAGAAATAAAACAAACCATTTTTCCCCATGTATGCTTTTATTGATATGACTGGTTGACGTGATTACATCTGTTTTGTTCTTCTGTCTCAGAATATATGGACAGTTCAAAACAACATGCAAAATCATACTGTATTATAACTACAGCTAGTTTGTGAAACCGGGGTTCAGCTCACAGATGAGATGATCATTCACACCCTAGGTTGCCTTGACAAATGTTGGTTTGTCTTTCCTCAAGATCTTCACTCTATTCTATGTCTTCACTCAGGATCTTCACCCTATTCTCTATCCCCCCCTGCAGAGACCTGCCTGGAACTACAGTTAAGGTTAACTTTTACTACACGAGTTTCCAACCATGGTCTCAGATCCTGGTTTGAAGTACCTTAACTAACCATAATCAATGGTGGAAACCCATCTTCAGATGAGCACACTAACTGCAGTTAGTTTAATTAAGCCATGGTTTCACGCAATGTCTGAAACAAGCCATAGTTCTTCATTTGCATAATAACAAACCGTGGTTTAATCTTCATTTGGAATCCTCGTTTTGTAGACATGAAACAAACCATGGTTTGATTTGAAGTCTGGATGACATGACAAATTGGTTTACTGAGTACTCAGTAAATCCCTTAGCTATGATCTAGTGGGGAGGAGAACAGGGAATACCTCATTCTCGTAGCTGCAAATCTTGCTTTGCCATTATAGGAAAAAAGTTCACTCCATACATGCTTTATACTGCATATAACTGTAGGTTAAAGAATGATTGTAATGTCCTATGCTGTTCTTCAAAATGAGAATTAACAAAATGTATTTTAGACCACTTAACAAGCATGAACAGAAAAAGGGTCAAGCCTATTATATGGCAGGCTTCAGAGAGGAAATAATACCAAGGTCTATTTATTTGTCTATTATCAAATTTACTTTTGCAGTTTCTACTTTATCAAATTTCCGCTTTTATGTCACAACCAGCTCTGTGTAAATGGAGAATGTTAATCAATATTGCAAAAATAGCAACAGTAAAAAAAGGCTCCCAGAATGGAGAATGTGAAAAAACCTCAATGGTGAGCATATGAAAATTGTTGAGGCGCAGATAGCATAGAGAATTGTCAGAATTGTCTAGGAGAACACTAGGAGCATAGAGAATTGTCAGGATTACTCATAGGCATTTGAAAGAAAAATAAATAACCCTGGGAACTGGGACTTTGTGGGTAAGTGACATTTCTTCATGTACCAGGGGACCTTGCTGCAGTTCTTATGGTGTCACTACACAGAGCGTAACGTGGACACACAGACATTGCTTCGAGCTGAGACTTTCTCATGGCTGAGTTGCTCCATGAAAGGTGATGACCTCTCAGAAAGAGCTCAAAAGAAAGCTGCTTCATTCCAATGTTGTTAGGAAGTTTTAAAGTTCTCAACGGAAATGTAAGTCCAAATCCATTGGTTTTCCAATGGTTCGTAAGGCGCATTGAGTCAAGATGCTTAAATATGTTCGTGCAAATTATGTAAGTGCTGTAGTTTCCTCATTGAAACATGCAAATTAGCTTCTGTTATATTGACAGGTTGGCTACAGCTAACGTCAGCCATGGGCTATTATTGATACTGATTGCTCGCACCTAAAAAGTGAGAAATGGATGATAAGATCACTGGCTACCTTTTGTTCATATGACTTTCATGGGGAGATCACTGATCCTATACATTTAAGGAGTGATCCTAAATTGGTCTAGTTGGAAGCAGGTGCCAGTTTATTTCAGGGGACTTACTCCCAGTCTTAGAAACTTGTTAAGTCAGCATAACCAAAAGTAGTTGTTTTACAAATTCCCTTAAGCACAAGTTCCAGGCTGTTAGGTGTGTACCAACACTCTGAATTACATAGAATATTTTGGCTTATCTCAGTCCAGGGCATATAGGGTTGCCAAGTAAAAAATCCTCACTGGCAGGGGAGCCTCGCCGGGCTCTGGGAGCTCTCTTTGGATGCACGCTGCCAGCACGTCACCGGAAGTGACGTGCGACGTCGACCACACTGAGTTTTCCCTCTGACGATCCGGGCCATGCCCCCAACGTGGTCGACGTGGTTGCGTCACCTCCGGTGACGCAGCCACGCTGCGCTTTGGGGGGCAGAGTTCCCCCCAGGGCCCGATTCCATGGCAGTGGAAATCGGGCCTCCAAAGTGGGAGTTTACCCGCCCCCACTTGGCAGCCCTAAGGGCATAAGAGGTAGTGAAGGACAGTTTTCTGTGAAGATGGCAGAGTACTATCCAGGGTAGAGGAAAATCATCCTAAAAATGCAAAGATCTAAATATTTTGGCTTTTTAAGCTTTTGTACTACATCAAATTCACATATACTAGACACAACCCCAAATGCACCACAGAAAGCAAGAAAGAAACCGCCAGGAAAAGATGTTTAGCAGGGAGGAGGTGCTGAACAAAATTATTTCTTCTTGGTGTTGCTCCAGAATTTAATAACAGCTTAGAAATCTTATGAAGCAACAATGCAATGAACTAGTTTTGGACAGGCTGCTATCTTTAAAGTACTAATGGTTATTTTCTTGATACTAATCAAAACTGTGAGTCAGTCTTGGGAGGCAGTCAAGATGTAAAGGAGATCTATGTTTTAATATTTTTAATGTGCCTTCTTGCCAATAAAGTAGGCGTATTGTTTATTTTGACAAAAGTTACATTAAGAGAGCGAAGAACCCACTCTAGATAGGAAATGTTAATAGGACGCAAAGGACATAAATGAAGTCCTGATTAACACAAGAATTACAGCAACCTGGGAGATGAAATCCTTCATGAAATTTTTTTGCCATTTGAAAGAATAAATCATAATAAAACAGCTTCCCCACATTTAAGTATGGCTATCATAAGCATAAGGAGCTGCGGTGGCTCAAGTGGTTAAGACACTGAACTGCAGGCTGTAGAAGGTCAGTAGTCCAGCAGTTCGAGACCCGGGTGCTGCATGACGGAGTGAGCTCCCGTCTCTAGTTCCAGCTCCTGCCAACCTAGCAGTTCAAAAGCAAGAAATTGCAAGTAGATAAATAGGTACAACTTCAGTGGGAAGGTAACAGCGTTCCGTGCGCCTTGGTGTTTAGTCATGCCGGCCACATGACCACAGAAATGTCTTCAGACAGTGCTGGCTCTTCGGCTTTGAAACGGAGATGAGCACTGCAACCCTAGAGTCGGATTCGACTGGCTTTCGAGCAAGGGAACCTTTACCTTTACCTATCATAAGCAAGCAAAATTATTAAAATATTCACATTTCACAAGAAGGCTGCCAGCACTAATTGATCAAGCTTGGCTTATGCAATGTAATAAATCTATATGTGGACTCAATAGTTTAAAAATAAATATTCATTGTCTCTTTTATAGCTGCGCGCCCTGACCTGGATGGCCCAGCCTAGCTCTGTCTTGTCAGATCTGGAAAGCTAAGTTTGGTGTGAGAGCCAGTTTGGTGTAGTGCTTAAGTGCACAGACTCTAATCTGGGAGAACCGGGTTTGATTCCCCACTCCTCCACTTGCACCTGCTGGTGTGACCTTGGTCAGTCATAAGTTCTTTCAGAGTTGTTCTCTCAAGGGCAGTTCTCCAGAGATCTCTCTCTCAGCCCCACCTACCTCACAGGGTATCTGTTGTGGGGAGAAGAAGGGAAAAGAGTTTGTAAGCCACTCTGAGGCTCCAAGTGAAGGGCAGGGTATAAATCCAATCTCCTCCTCCTCCTCCTAAGTAGGGTTAGTCCTGGTTAGTATTTGGATGGGAGACCACCAAGGAAGTCCAGGACTCCTACACACAGACGAGGAATAGCAAAGCTGTTGGGTATTACAAGTTGAAAACACTCAGTATATCTGGGGTTAAGTGTTTGTTTATGTTACTCACAGGAAGTCACATGTTTCTCATGTAGCCAATGTTCTTTAGATGTAGAAAGCCCAGGAATTTTCTCCCTGATCTAGGAATTTGATTGGGACTAAAGTGTCAAGGTGTATTAGCATTTTATGGCTTCTCTTCCCATCTTTGTTTGGTGTTCTGAAGAAGAAGAAGAAGAAGAGTAGCCATAATCTCTCTCTTCTAGTTTTGTCTTTGTAGAGTGAGGATGTAGCCTATTTAGCTC
>NW_015176018.1:317602-323218 GCF_001447785.1 Gekko japonicus | reverse complement strand
TGGGTATTACAAGTTGAAAACACTCAGTATATCTGGGGTTAAGTGTTTGTTTATGTTACTCACAGGAAGTCACATGTTTCTCATGTAGCCAATGTTCTTTAGATGTAGAAAGCCCAGGAATTTTCTCCCTGATCTAGGAATTTGATTGGGACTAAAGTGTCAAGGTGTATTAGCATTTTATGGCTTCTCTTCCCATCTTTGTTTGGTGTTCTGAAGAAGAAGAAGAAGAAGAGTAGCCATAATCTCTCTCTTCTAGTTTTGTCTTTGTAGAGTGAGGATGTAGCCTATTTAGCTCTGTTGTTATTTTCATCCCAGTTACCCTTCCCATGCTAGAATTTAATAAAAACTTTATATTTTAATCAGACATGGACTCTCAGTCTGAATTTTTTTACTCTGGCACTGCTGGACTATCTTATCTCTGCTAAATACCATTTTTTCAATATCTCACTATCACCCAACAAAACCACCTCTTTTCATCTCTTACCTTGAAAAGCCTATTGGGCTGCTGTAAGTCAGCTGTGATCTGACGGAACTTATCCCACCTTTTACCGCTGTAGTAAACAACCCTGTAGCCTTCCATTGCCATAAAGAGCTCCATGTGCCCTGCAAAGCATGGACCTGACACCTTCATTAAAGTGAGCAGAGAGTCCCTTACAGAGGGAAATCCTAAGTATGCACACTGGAGCCCTCATGGCCACACGGATCACACAGGGCCAGCTGTAGGACTGTCCAGTCCAGCTTGGGAAATTTTAGGAGATTTGGGGGCAGTGCCTGGGTAGGGCGGACTTTGGGGATGGGAGGGAGCTCAGTGGCCACGTGATGCCATAGAGTCCAAAGCTACCATTTCCTCCAGGGGAACTCATCCCTGCAGTTTGGAGATCCATTTTAATTCCCAGAGAACTCCAGGCCCCACCTGGGGGTTGGCAACACTAGCTCACTGTGTAAAATCATGTGCAAGATGAGTAACACATCACAGGAACATGTATCTAGAGATGGCACTGAATTCCACTCGCAGGTTCTTTCAGCTATTGGTTTCCCCTGCTTGGAATGAAACTGCTGTTGGCTTCCCCCTACCCCAGCACAAAGTCTGATTAAATTACTGGTTATGTTTGATTTCTGGTTTGCATCAGTTGCATATGAATGGTGTAATAATGCTGGGAAACAAATAAAACAAGTCCATTTCTAATCAATTCCATTTTGACCAAAGAGGAATTTGAAGACAGAAGGGGCAGGAGGGGAGGTTTTTATGAAATTTCAGAATTCCACTCTGTAGATTGTTAGAGGCAGACAATGTCTTTCCAAACCTTCCTGTCTTCCTGCTAGAATACCACCCTATGCTAAGTCACATTTAAAAAAAAAAAAAACCCTGCAAGAGCTGAAGTTAAAAAAATGAAAAAGAGAGAAATCTTTCTTTTAAATGACGGAAAAAATATGAGGAGGCATCAATGGCTATATCAAAAAAGTTAATTTCAGGAAAAGAAATCTCCCTCCCCAAAACAACACTTCAAGCAGCACCAGTTATCTCATTTAAAGTTCTGAGCAGGGGTCATTTCGTAGAAAAAGTGCTAGGGGAACTCATTAGCATAACTCATTAGCATATGCCACACACCCTGACATCACCGGAAGTGTGTCATAAGGCCACACCCCCTGACATCACCGGAAATGTGTCATAAGGCCACACACCCCGCCCCCAATGGTCCCGGCCGCCACTGCCGGCCTTGCAGCTCCACTGCCGAGCCCCATGAGGGGCCCGGCGGTGGACCTGCAAGGCCAGCGGGAGTGCAAGGAAGCCCCGCGAAGGCCCTCCCTGGCCCCAGGCAGGCAGGGGTGGGGAGAGGCAGGGAGGAAGCAACTTACCCTCCCTCTTCTCCTGCCTCCTCCTAGCTGAATGAGGGCCGGAAGCGGGGCGGCCGGAAGCGGGGGGCAGGGCTTTGTCATGTGCCCCGCCCCCCGTACCTCACCCGGGGGAACTGCGTTTCCCCCCCCCGAAATGACCTCTGGTTCTGAGCAGCCTGGGAACGTGATGCCTCAGGGAACATCTTCTCTCTTATGAGCCCCCACCCCCAAACAGAGTGCCTGCTTAAGGTGGGAAGCAGCAAACAAATACCTGTGACATGGTAACTGAAAAGAAAGGTGTTCCTTAGGAGGTGTCAGACTCCATGCTTATGGATCTGGCCTCAACAAGGGGAGACAGCATTAAGGTTTGGGGTAGGATTTGGATGCAAAGTCTACTGTGCCATCCTAAACACAGTTACATCTGACTGAGCTCATTAACTTCATTGGTCTTAGATGGATATAATTGTACTTCAGATGACACTGCTTGAGACATAAACGTTAAGCATAACATGCACACCTTTGTGCCCCATGGATATCTGAAGAAGTGAGCAGTGCCTCACGTAAGCTCATTCCCTGCCACATATTTTGTTAGTCTTTAAGGTGCTACTGGACTCTTGCTCTTTTCTATTAAATCATATCATTTATTTTACATTTAATTATATATCTATTGGTCATTTAATTGTTGGAAGCCACCCTGAGCCCTGCTTGGTGGAGAAAGGAGCGGGGGGGGGGAGTTTAATAAATAAATAAAACTCTGGCAGGAATAGATGGCTGGAGAAATTGAGAACTAGTTTTGCAAGAGGCTACCAAGCACCCCCCCATCACTCACCTCCCTTCCCAAAGAAAAGGTCAAGGTTATTTTTGGGCAGAAACTCTCAGGAGCGGAGTTCCGGCTGGCTTCAGAGTTGGCCACACCCACTACAGCCAAAACCTCTGCGTGCGTGGCTACAGAGGGAAGGCCTGGAGAGCGACCCCCCCCCACAACGACTCCAAGGCAGGCGGACCAGGAGGGAGCCTGGAAGGATCGGGGGGCATTTAAATACACACTACACTTGATCTTAGCCAAAAGGCCAAGAAGCGATTTAAATGCCTCCTCATGCCTTCCCTGGCCTGTCCAAGGGCCGGCTTGCCCGGGCTCCCCACATCTGTGGGGCACTCAGGCAAGCCAAGGGAAGGCATGGGGCTGTGGCTGAATATGCTAATGAGCTGTGCTGTCAGGGTGTGGCCTAATATGCTAATGAGTTTCTGATGTTGGGTGTGACCTATTATGCTAATGAGTTCCTGCAGGGCTTTTTCTACAAAAAAAGCCCTGGAAAAGGTGATTGTTCTGACTGGGGGGGGGGGGTCAAATGCGTGTACTAACACCTGTAGGGTTGTTTTTTGTTGGGTTTTTTTGGGGGGTGTTTTGGCAAATTCCTGTGAAACAGCCACAAAGGCACTTGAATTTTTCCAAGGGTTCAACAGTGGCAATCACAAGGAAGTAGGCTTTGTGTTAACCTCCCCCCCCCACTCTCTCGGGCACATATTTAGAGGAAACATGGTTAGCATGAGCCACATTTTTTTTGTTGATGCAGATGTGATGTTAAACCATGGCTACAGCAAAGAACGGGAGGAAATAATTGCCACAGAGAGGCTCATTCCCAAGACAGCCTCCTGATTTGGAAACCACTATTTGTACAGAAAACAGTTATGTCTGTACTGGTTCTTTGAAGACGTCATCAAACTCAGTGCAGAAAATCACAAATAATTACACCTCTGCATTTTCAGTGCAGCACGCTATACCTCTCTGGAAACACTATGCCCCATGAAAATCCCAAGCTAAAACTCTCATCTCCATAATCTTTAAAACTGGCCCATAAATATTTCAATGAAGCACCTGCATAATAAATGAAAGCAACTGGGGGTGCGGATAAACTGAATTCCACCATAACTAATGGATTCCCTATAAAGTAGCCTAGCTAATCAATTTGTTTTCACATCAGATACAATTCAGTTAATTGCTGAAAATTCAAAGCTCACAAGGGCTTTATGTTTTGGATCCCTGCTGGGGAAAAAATGTGTCTGGCTCTCTTATGTAAACAGAATCGCACTCCCTGAAAACACACACACACACACATGGGGCGGGGGTGGGTGAGGGTGGAGGCTTCATAGACAACAGCAGGAAATAATGTCCAAGGAGTGTTATTCGGTTCTTTGCATCAAAACACAACAGACATCAAGCGGCATTTTACAACTAACCAAGTTTATTCCACAGGTTGTTGTGAGTCACAGCTCATTTGGATCTGACCAAGAGAGCCCTTACTCTGTGAAAGCTTATGCTGGAATTAGTTTGGTTAGTCTTAAAAGTGCAGGGAAGGAAGGAGAAATAAAGCAGTTTTATGACAATTTCTTCGAATCTGGTTTCCTGAACATGCAACTTTTGTAGATGGATCCTCTGAATGGTTTGCTGGAACACTAAGTGGTAAACTGGTACGTTTTCTGTGGGTTCACTAGGGTTCCCAGGCCCCTGGTAGAGATGGGGGTCCCCCCCCACCAGGCCCCCCCACAGCTCCCAATCAGCTGGCCAGCAGGGGGACTTACCAGTAGAAAGAAGAAGGCCTAGGTCATGTTGCCAGAATCACACAGAAAGTGACATCATCATGTCAGCAACTTCCTGGTATTTGGCCAAAAACTCTATGGTAGAAGCCAGTTGTACCATAGTTTTTGCCCAAATACCATAGTGTCACCCAGAAGCTGCCAGCATGATGATGTCACTTTCTGTGTGATGCTGGCAACATGACCTAGGCCTTCTTCTTTCTACTGGTAAGTCCCCCTGCTGGTCAGCTGATTGGCAGCTGTGGGGGGGGGCTGGGGGGGGGGGACCCCCATCTCTACCAGGGGACTGGCAAATTACATTATATATTCAATTATATACTTAATTGTTAAGAGCAGTAATAACATTTTGTTTCACTAAAACATGGAGTTAACTGACAGAATCCTTTTCCTGGGGTACAGTGTTATGTCACGAGACCAACAAGATATTGCACTGCATTACAATCACTATTATAATATATTATTTCAAAAAAGAAAAGAAAGACATCAAAATATAGGGGATGTATAGCCCTACATGGTGAGGATACATATGAGAGGATTGAATGAGTTAGCATATGTAATGGGATAAGAAACCAATATCCCTGTTGAGTCCTGGTGGGGTGTTTGTTCCGTGTGTTGTAGTAACTTGTAATTCAGCTATTTCCCTTTCCATTGTGTTCCTGAAGTTCCTTTACAATAAAACAGCTGCTTTGAGGCCAGCCATTGAATGCCCTGGAAGGCTGAGGTGTTCCCCTACAGGTTTCTCAGTCTTGTGATTCCTGATGTCAGATTTGTGTCCAGTTATCCTTTGGCGTAGGGTTTGTCCTGTTTGTCCTATGCAGAGAGTCAAAGGGCAATGCTGGCATTTAATGGCATACACAATGTTAGAAGATGAGCAAGTGAATGCACCTGAGATGGTGTAGTTGGTGTTGGGTCCAATGACTGTGTTGGCAGGGTGTATGTGGCAGCAAAGTTGGCATGTGGGTTTATTGCAAGCCGTATACCAGTGTCCATGTTCAAATTAGATGTTGGATTACTGTGGGTGAGGAGTTGTTTGAGATTGGGGGTTTGTCTGTGCACAAGAAAAGGTTTACCTCCCAGTATTTGTGAAAGAGAAGAAGAAGAAGAAGAAGAAGAAGAAGAAGAAGAAGAGGAAGAAGAGGAAGAAGAGGAAGAAGAGGAAGAAGAGGAGGAGGAGGAGGAGGAGGA
>NW_015176018.1:239803-317399 GCF_001447785.1 Gekko japonicus | reverse complement strand
GCTTGCCCAAGGTCATCCAGCCAGGTGCAAGTGGAGGAGTGGGGAATCAAACCCAGTTCTCCCAGATTAGAGTCCACGCACTTAACCACTACACCAAACTGGCTCTCTGTCATTATCCAGTAGAGGTTGTAAGTCATCGATGATGCGTTGAAGTGTTTTGAGTTGAGAGTTATATGTGAGTTATATATAATTTTCTTCACCCAGAATCTGGTCACCTGGATTTTCTTTGGACCTAGTTGCCTTAGAGTTGCCAACTCTAGCTGGGGAAACCCTTGGGGATATAGGGGTGGAGCTTGTGGATGGTGGAGTTTTGGGAGGGGAGGGAGATGTCCACCCTCCAGAGCTGCCATTTTCTTCAAGGCAACAGATCTCTGTAGTCTGGACATCAGTTGTAATTCCAGAAGAACACCAGGTGGAGGGTGGCACCCCTACTTGCCTTACCACCTTGGGGTCCTAGTGCACTGGTACTGAGCAGGGGAGATAAATATCCCTGATTTCTTTCCCTGAGTAATATTTCATTCCTATCTGCAGTGTCTGGATAACCATTAACCTTTCCTTATGTGGTTAGCACGTTAATCTAGAGACACAGTGTCCAAATTAAAATAATAAACAGTTATTTCATCACCTTTCATGATTAGAGTCACTGTGTTAAACCCTTTCAGCCTGTAAGTCACATTTTATAGAAGTGCTAAGGTTTTTTGCATTTTATTTTATGTATTTAAATGTGATTGATATAATGCTAGCCAAACAAAAGGGCATGCTACACCTAATGATTGGTATAATGACTAATCTCCACTGGACATAACAGTCCTATCATTTCCATTTAAAGAACATTTCTAGAAGTAAGGTAAAATCAAGGAAAATGCCCGCATCTCTCAGGCATTTATTCTCAGATAAAATACATTTTAACTTAAGTGTAATTTTCTCTTCGTCCTAGTCAGAGTAGAGCAGACTATATATACTTACTGACACCTTGGAAGTATTTACACCATCAGATATGCTTTCTCAGTCGACTCACTGAGTTGTGGCCGCCATGGTAGCAGTGGCACACCTTGCAAAAACCATTTAAATGGATCCCTTTAAATGGTTTTTGCAAGCAGTGCAGCTTAGAGAAATAATTTAAAGAGACTGCAGTCTCCAAAGCCCCACTGGTGCCAGCATGTCTACTGACATGAGCCATATGAACCCACCTGGGAGGTTCATGGTGGCTCGTGAGGGTGGGATGGCACGAATTGAGGTTTACGAACAATGAACTGGGCCCGGTTTGTGATGAATTCCGGTTCGTAATTTAGTTAATGTCCATCCCTAGTAGGGAATTGAAGCTGTCGCACTGTGAGCCCAATCTTCCACCGAGCTCGCGCTGGCAGGAGGGGACTGAATTGCCTCCTCGTGAGGCATGAAGTGAAGGACGCCGGCGCTACAAGAAATGCAGTGCCGGGCAGGGGGTGGAGCCAGCCTATTTAGGCTCGGCTCCCGCCCTTTGCCTTAGCCATCCTCGTGCGCGCTCGGATACACTGAAGTATTGCTTCAGAGGGTAACTGTTGGTCTGCAGTAGACCAGCTAGATTTAAGCCCAATAGCACCTTTCTTAGAGACCAACAAGTCTTTGAGGTACAAGCTTTCGAGAGTCAGAGCTCCCTTTGTCAGAGGTAATGCTGAAGACCTTAGTGATCCTTTGCCATACAAGCAGGATCAAGTAGCATTTGTTGATTTGTTTGTGGGAGTAAAGCCAATTAAAATTTTTGTTTACTAAGGTTGTGAAAGAACTGGTTTGTGTTCATTGGCTTCACTTGAATATTGGTGGTTCAGGTGGGTTCTTTTAAGCTGATGGATGAAATTGCAGTGTGTTGATTTTGAACAGAACAAACCACTCATTAATACTGTTTCCTGTAGTTTTGGATTTTGTAATGATGTAGCTTTTTTGTTTCTAACTTGCACCCTTACTGGCTGATGGCATCCTAGCTAGTTGATGTCTACTCTTTTTTATGGTGATAACTCAAATGACTGGCCAATATTTAGTTAATGGTAAAAATAATACTTTAGGAGATAGATGAAAGCTCCAGATACCATGCACAGTTTGGAAACATGGAGTTTAAAGCAAAGTGCTTCTCAGTCGGCTTTGGGTTTTCTCAATTTTTAAAAAAGATTTAATCATTGGCTTGTATCCTACCACTCCAAGCTGTAGAAAGAAAATTAGGTGGAAGAGGTCTCCTGAAGGTTAGTTGAAGAAGAAATACAAGCACTGAATGAGTACACCAAGAAAAGCAGAGAGAAGCTTCTAGTTGAAGTGTACAAGGCAAACTGATTTCATGTTATAGAAACCAATGAAGATTACAAACAGATTGAAATCAAAACTCACTTTGACAACTGGAAGGAAAAGCACTTGTATGGGCAATATTTGAAAGACCTAGAGAACAAAGTTGGTAGTGAAAATACCTGGAAGTGGCTCCAAAATGGGCACTTAAAGAAAGAAACAGGACTCATTCTAGCTGCACAAGAGCAGACACTCGAAATGAATAGTATGAAAGCCAAGATTCAGAAGACCAGTAATGACAGCAAATGTCAACTTTGCAAGATAAAGACGACACAGTCAATCGCATGGTCATGCCTGCAGTAAAATTGCTCAAACTGATTGTAAAGAACATCACAATAGAGTTGCACCTATGCTGCACTGGAATCTTAGCAAGATGTATGGCTTACCATCAGCCAGAAATTCATGGGAGTACAAATCAGACAAGATCATAGAGAATGATGAAACAAAGAGATAAACACCTGAAACATAACATCCTTGATATCACAATTGTAGAAAAAATGAGACATAGGGTTTGAATCATTGATACTACAATCCCAGAAGATGGCAAAATTTGAAAAGAAAGAACAGGAGAAGATCGCCAAAAACCAAGACCTATGAATAGAGTTAGAGCACTTCTGAGAGGGAAAGGTTACCATCATGCCAGCTGTCATTGAAGACCTTGCAGCAGTGCCTAGAAGACTCACAAAACACATGGGTATTCTGGGCATTGAGCAAATAATACCAGCTCACCTGAAGAAGAAGAAGAGATTGGATTTATATCCTGCCCTTCACTACCCAAAGGTGTCACAGAGCGGCTTACAAACTCCTTTCCCTTCCCCTCCCCACAACAGATACCCTGTGAGGTAGGTGGGACTGAGAGAGCTCTTGACAGAAACTGCTCTTTTTCAAGGACAGTTCTTATCAGAACTACAGCTTGCCCAAGGTCATCCAGCCAGGTGCAAGTGGAGGAGTGGGGAATCAAACCCGGTTCTCCCAGATTAGAGTCCGCGCACTTAGCCACTGCACCAAACTGGCTCAGAAGATAGTGTTGTTTGGAACAGCAAGAAACCTGCAAAGATACCGCTGCAATTCCCAAGAACTTGGCTAGATCTCAAATTGCAGAACACCATCTAACAGTCAAATATCTGAATAATAATAGTAAAATAAAATAAAATAATACTAATACTAATAATATGCCATCAAGTCATAAATGACTTATGGTGACCCCCTCGCAGGGTTTTCAATGCAAGGGATGATCAAAAGTAGTTTGCCATTGCCTTCCTCTGCACAGAAATCCTTGTTTTCTTTGGTGGTCTCCCAACCAAGTATTAACTATTGCTGATGAACTCTGTCTACTAATTTGGGCATCAGAAGATACTATAGTTAATTGGAAAAGAACTAAATGCCAAACATGTTGGGCATAAATCTATCATGGAACAGTCTAAAATTCAGCAAAACAGCTGAACACAGATTTTAAAAAATAAACTGGTGTTCCTCAAACAATGAAAAACCCAAAAGTGTTTTAAAAAGCAGGTGAATACAACTCTTAATGCGGTACCTTAAAGTCAAACATATTTATGGTAGCATAACCTTTCTTGTCAGATTCATAAAATAGTGACCTGCAAACAAGCTGTCAGATGTCAGAGACTGTTTTATTGACTTAGGATTCAACTCAAAAGGCCACACATGAATAGTTGCGGAACCTGTTGCGGCTATGATCCTGTAAAACACTATATAATGAAACCTCTGCAGGAATGGTGTCACTGAATTGACTGTAGCTGATTACCAGCACCACTATTACACCATTGGTATGGTGCTGCTAATTTTGTAATAGTGGCTGCTATTAATCCATCAGCATCACAGAAGCGATGTAACAGCAGGGTGGAACTATTCAAGGTGCTTTAAATGATCAGGGGGGAAAAAGATTGGTTCAGGTTTATGACTGAAATAAATTTGTTCATTGGGTAATTTGCATGTTTTTCTCTGGAAGGGCTCATATTAAACGGTTGCTATAACAATAGAAATGGATTGATTTACAGCTAAATAGAGCTATTAGACAATATAGGAGAACAATCCCAACCCTTTCCAATAGCACGTCGCTTCCAACTTATGGTGACCCTATGAATTAATGACTTCCAAAATGTCCTGTCATTAACAACCTCACTCAGGTCTTGCAAACTGAGGGTCCTGGCTTCCTTTATTGAGTACATCTATCTCATGTTGGGTCAGAATTACATGCTTGTAGATAAATTACAAAATAATTGATTTCTGTTTATCACTTTCATGAGCAAGGTAATTTATTCAATGACTCAGTGCTTTAAACTTCCCACAAGCAGGAGCTGGTGGTTACCAAGCAAACAGTGTTCCTGCATGAGGTGAGAAGTAAGGGCATAAACCAGGCCAAATTAAGCAAGTTTAACTCCCACTGATGTCTACAGCAATGTCAAGCACAGACAACTATCTCCCGCAGAAGGCCATGGGAAGTGTCTCCATTGGGGCGTGCCTTCAATGTCCATTCCATCTACTTGACAAGATGAAAATATTCTTAGTTTGCCAATATCATCACATATCATATTCATAACTTTTGACCTCAGTTATCTTTCCCATGATTCTTTCCTTTATCGTGTGTCATGGGCTCAGTTTTAAATTTCATGTTAAACCAGATTATTTTTAAAGACAGATGCAATGTAATCTTTCTTTAAAAATCCGGATGTAAATCAAAATATGATTTTTTTTAAAAAACTGCATCCTCATCAGCTTCAGCGATGTGTTGTCATAAAAATACTGTGGAATGAGTTACTAAGACTGTAAGAATATTTCTGTGGCTACAGCTACCTAACAGATGGTAGTTATTTTATCTTACTCTGCCTTTCTCCCTACTAGGGACTCAGAGTGGCTTACAACACTCTCCCCTCCTCTGTTATCCCCACAAAACCTGTTTAAGAGAGTGGATTGGCTGAGCGAGAGTGACTGGCCCAAGGTGTAGAAAGAATTCAGGGCTATTTTTGGGCAGGAACGCACAGGAACGGAGTTCCGGCTGGCTCCTGAGTTGGCCACGCCCAGCAGGAACTCATTAGCATAATAGGCCACACCCAACACCAAAACTCATTAGGATTGGCTACATTAGGGGTGTGTGGCCTAACATGCAAAGGAGTTCCTGCTACAAAAAAGCCCTGGGTTTTGACAACAAACAAGGTAAACAGAATAACAAGCAAAAGGTGGGTGTGGCTGAATGACCACACTTCTGGTAACATGGGGGTGTGGCCTAATGTGCTAATGAGCAGTGCTGTCAGGGTGTGGCCTAATATGCTAATGAGTTTGCTGTTGGGTGTGGCCTATTATGCTAATGAGTTCCTGCTTGGCTTTTTCTACTAAAAGAGCCTTGGGAAAGATATTATTTTCATGACAGTACATGGTGTTTCCCTGTTAACAAAACTGTTGACTTCTTTAGTGTTAGGTGATAGTGAGATATTGAAAAAAAAATGGTATTTAGCAGAGATAATATAGCCCAGCAGAGCCAGAGTAAAATAATTCAGACTGAGAGTCCATGTGTGATTAAAATATAAAGTTTTTACTAAATTCTAGCATGGAAAGGGTAACTGGGATGAAAATAACAAAAGAGCATAGTCGGCTTCATCCTTACACTACAAAGACAAAACTAGAATAGAGAGATTATGGGTGCTCTTCTTCTTCAGAACATCAAACAAAGACAGGAAGAGAAGCCATAAAATGGTAATATACCTTGACACTTTAGTCCCAATCAAATCCCTAGATCAGGGAGAAAATTCCCGGGCTTTCTATAGCTAAAGAACATTGGTTACATGAGAAACATGTGACTTCCTGTGAGTAACATAAACAAACATTTAACCCGAGATATACTGAGTGTTTTCAACTTGTAATACCCAACATTTAGCATAATATAAATAATTCTAAACATCTTATGTTTTCCTGATTGCAGAGTAAATTATGTAAACTAGGAAAGTGTTTTGTTTTAGTATGCGTTTGCTTCCAAAGCCTGTGGTGATGTTGGGAGAGTGACGCTCTGCTTTTTCGGCAAAACTCTATGATTTGAGGCCATTTTTACCATAGAGTTTTGCCCAAAAAGCAGAGAATCACCCCCGATGTTGCTGATGCACTGACATCACTTGTGACATCAGCATGTCATGCAATGTCCCTGCCCACCCCCGGAATGCCTTCCCCCAAGTCCCTCTGCCAGCGTGATGAAGTGATCTGGCAACCCTATCCTATAAACTTAGGAGAAAACAAGACATAACTGGCACATATGTGTCACGAAGTGCTAACATTTTTATAATTGAAAAGATTATGGAAGCTGTAATGTTGAATACACCTGTTGCTTAGGAGAGTGCTTAAACAGGGTTACCAGCTGTAGGTTGGGAAACACCTGGAGATTTGGGGGGGGTATAGCCTGGGGAGGGTTGGTTTGGGGAGGGGAGAGAACTCAGCAGGGTACAATGCCATAGAGTCCACCCTCCAAAGCAGCCATTTTCTCCAGGGGAACTGACCTTGGTCATCTGGAGATCAACCGTAATAGTGGGAGATCCCCAGGTGCCCCCTGGATGTTGGCACCCTAGTGCTTAACACATTTAATGCTGACCATTTCCCCACTCAAGGTTCCAAATTCCTAATGACAAGAGTAATAACAGATGTGGAATACCACAGAGGAGGACACACTAGAAAACTGAAACACGGTCAGCAGCAAAAGACTTAATCTGTCTCTCTTGGCCCCCCGCCTCTAATTTCTCAAGGCTTCTTTTTATTAAAAACAAAGTCAGGGCTTTATTGCATACAGTTTTTTTAATAGCATTTTTATTGAGTTTTATATATTTTTACATCCTGTATTACTTGTTAGTTGTATGCAGTATCTTTCAACAACATCTAATAAATATCCATACCCACAATACTTGTTAATAGAACACAAAGTCTCTATATTTCTGAGGTAGTGCATATAATTGGGGATTGCATGTACTGTGCAATTTGCCCCTCAAATAACCTTCCCCCTCTACCTCAAGAAGCACAAAAGGAAGCAGAACAAAGTTATTATACTTGGCCTACAGCCAAAACGGTCTTGACTTATTTCCCAGGCTTTGATCGGCTATCTTGCTCATCTGTACTTCAGAAGCACAAAATAAATATAGAGATTAGACTGGCATTAACACAGCATGTTCTCTGGAGGGGGGGGGGATAGCAAGGCAAAGGAAAGACTGACTTGGCTGCAGATACAATGACAGATGACCGTGTGGCTTTGTCTCTAACTTCCCCATTTGTTATTACTCTGAAGCCACCATTTAATGCCCCTAAATTGGGCAAAATTGGCAGCTTAAAGGACCCTGGTGCCTAACCTTCCACTTTGTGGCACTGCCACCATCATTACTACTGGTCTCTCCTGCCTGGGATTCTTGTTGGTCTGTGCTTCCTTGGGAACACCACCTGGCAATTTCTATTCTTGGAAATAACTTTCTTCTTGTTTCATTCTTAGTCGAGGGTCAAAAAGAAATGTAATTATTTGTCTAGAGAAACAAATGAATGTTTCCTGAATAAAGCATATGCTTATTCTACATAACGTTCAGGAGACTTCTTACATTACCCCAGAGCAAAGGTTACTACTAATGCATTTATGGTTGAAGTGGGATTTGAATGGGAACCACCAGCCCATACAGTATATGGTTGCCAACCCCACAATGGGGGCGGGGTTTTCCCCACTTTCCACCCTCCCAATCTGCTGCTGATGGGGGAAGACCCACCCCTGAAGAGCCCCATCACCTCTGGGTGATGTCATTGCACCGGGCATGTCATGCAGGGGACGCTCTAGCATTTGGGTAAAAAAATTCTATGGTGACCAGGAGACTCCAGGAGCCAAAATGGAGCATCCCCCCCAGGACCCAGGTAAGACCTGGCAACCCTAAAACTGTACAATAGCAACTCTGTACATATCTGAACAATTCATGCCTGTCTAAGGACTTTTGATATAATGGGTTGGATCAGCATTTTTACTCAGTCTTGCCCAATTCATTCCCATACTACAGAACCTGATCCACATGGCACTTGTCTGTGCAGGTTCCATGATCCCCCCTGCATAGCCTTTTTAGACAGCCAAAAGGGACTCCTCCTGTATGCCAAAGTTTACTTTTAGACACAACAGAAAATCTCTGAAAGTCCTAAGAATAGGGGGAAGGTGGGATCCAAGAATGTAAATGCAGCCATGGTGGATCAGATCAACTGTCCCTCTAGCCCAGATAGTGGCCAACCAGATGCCCCCCCAAAGGCTTAAAAGCGAGGCACAGCAGCCAAGAACTTACCCTGTTACTATCTGCTGCAGTGGCATTCAGAGAATTCCTGCTTCTGAACTTGGGAGGTCCCATCTAGCCATTGTAGTTAACAGTCACTGACAACGTACCCTCCATTTATTTCTCTAATTCCCTTTTGAAGCCTGTTAGACTACTGGTCATCACATCCAGTGAATTTGACAAGTTAATCTTTCTTTGAGTGAAGAATTGCCTCGACAGGATTTAAATCTGTAGTCCCATAGACCGGGAGGAGGGGGGGTCACAAGAGCACTGTGTCACACCAGCAACTTAAAGCCCAGATGTGATGTCAAAGAAAGTGTTTCAGGGGCACTCTCAAAGAATAGAATGGGGCAGTAGGGACCATATTTTCTACAATTCTACATTACCCTATAAAAATGGTCTTTTGTTCAGCTTGCTTAAATACACAAAGCTCCTGTTAGCTAGAAATTTATACTATCTTTTGTGCCTCTAATAGATTTTATAAAAAAAAAACCCTGCGGTATGCAAAGAACGATGCCGAAAGAGGAAATTACGATGACTAACTGCAGCAGTGAGATCCATAGGCATAAAAATCTCCTGAAATCAGATAATTTAAATGCAGGCAAATCCTGAATAAATTAAGCATAAATGAACATGCGTCCCCCCCACCCCCCACTCCAGACCAAACAGTCTAACAGCAGATGCCCTCCAGATAAACTTGTTGACCAAGATGCAGAGCTATGCACGCACAGAGGGCTGCCATTCTGCTATGCCGATGAATTTTCAAAAGCACCACAGATGGACACAGAGCAGCCTCACAAACGCATAGACATCTCTCCCCCAATTGTAGCCACCGGGCAAACTCTAGTTAAAATTCACTTGGGATGTACGATGCATAATTTTTTTAAAAATTGTATTTTATATTTGTATTTTATATCGGTTTAGCATAGGAAAAGGAGTACGACAAGGATGTATATTGTCACCTTGCTTATTTAATATATATGCAGAGTACATCATGCGAAATGCTGGCCTGGATAAATCACAAACCGGAATTAAGATTGCTGGGGAAAAGATCAACAACCTCAGATATGCAGACGATACCACTCTAATGGCAGAAAGTGAAGAGGACCTAAAGATCCTCCTGCTCAGAGTAAAAGAGGAGAGCACAAAACTGGGCTTGAAGCTCAACATAAAAAAAACTAAGATCATGGCATCCGGCCCCATCACTCCTTGGCAAATAGAAGGGGAAGTCGTGGAAGTGGTGACAGACTTCACGTTCCTGGGATCCCAGATCACCGCAGACTGTGACAGCAGCCATGAAATTAAAAGACGCCTGCTCCTTGGGAGGAAAGCGATGGCGAAGCTAAGCATGATAAAAAGTAGAGACATCTCCCTGCCAACAAAAGTCCGCATGGTCAAAGCAATGGTATTCCCAGTAGTCATGTATGGCTGCGAGAGTTGGACTATAAGGAAGGCCGAGTGCCGAAGAATAGATTCTTTTGAACTATGGTGCTGGAGAAGACTCTTGAGAGTCCCTTGGACTGCAAGAAGATCAAATCAGTCAATCCTAAAAGAAATCAACCCTGACTGTTCCCTGGAAGGCCAGATAATGAAACTGAAGCTCAAATACTTTGGCCACCAAATGAGAAGGGAGCACTCACTGGAGAAGACCCTGATGCTGGGAAAGATTGAAGGTCAAAGAAGACGGGGACGGCAAAGGATGAGATGGTTGGATAGTGTCAGCGACGCAACGAACATGAAATTGAGCCAACTTCAGAGGACAGCGGAAGACAGGAGAGCCTGGCGGAAGCTGGTCCATGGGGTCGCGAAGAGTCAGACTCGACTGTGCGACTGAACAACGACAAAATTTTATATTTAGCACCGCTCCCACCCTCCTTTCTTTCCCTTCCTTTATTAGACTTCTCATTGTCCTCAGATTCTGCCGCTTGGGAACGAGGGCCACGTCCATATCCTTCCAGTGTATAAAATTACTTGCCCCTTAACATCCCATGACATCCCACAATGAGGGTGGCACAAAAATGCATTTTCCTCAGCTTGGCTCTTGGCATGGCTTCTAAACTAAGTAAGTAATTTTGAGTACAGAAATTTTGGGAAGTGATAAAAAGAACACTACAATGAAACCTTTTGAAAGATATTTCTTTACTCACTTAAAACTTGCAGCATGGAAATATATAGGTAAGAAAATGTACATTATTAGAGAATGAAAAGCAGGGGAGCCACAAAAATCGCAGGAGGAAATCCCAACCCTGTTGTAACTGCCCCCTCCTCCACTGCCCATTTGCTGGGCAGCCCACCTACCTACAGAACAGCCATCAATGGCTGCCTGGCTCATGCAGTGAGAGGGGGGCAGCAGAAGGGAAGACCCGTTTTCCCCTCCTCCCCTACCTGGAGCTCCGCCACCTGTGCCTACCTGGCTTATGTGGTGGTGGCAGTTCTGGTTATCCCCTCCTTCCCCCCAGCCGCCTGGCATATGTAGTGGTCATGGTTCCAGCTCTCCCCCAACTTAGGTGGTGGTAGCTCCTCTGTGGCCACTCACCCCACAGCCACCCAAAGGGGAAGCACCTTTGTGTTGTCTGCACAAATACAGATAGCTTGCCTAGCACTCTCTTGGCTTTTCAGAAAGACTGGTTTAGGCATTAGGTCTAGAAATTACAGAAGCCTCTCTCCCCCCCCCCCCTCTCTCTCGGAACTTGAGGTCATGCTGACTACAGTTTCAGAGAACAAGATAAGGAGATGGGAGTCTGGCACAGATGCCGGTGAAATCATGGGGCCTGCAGGTTTTAAGGCCAGGAACTGGGAAGGTGTTCCACCTACACATACCATCTTGTTCGCGCAAGGACCCCTGGGTGGGCTAAGGTGGCTTGCTTAATTGGGCCTATGTGCAGCCGCAGAGTCTGTGATCTTATGCTAGCCGGATTAGTTAGGACCCCTGCTAGCAACACACCTGATTGGTTAAGATCACCTTGTTAGCAACACATTTGACTGGTAAACTAGAATCATGCCAACACAGGCAGTTTGCCATAAAGCATGATTCTTCATTCTAGCCTGTGCCCTTTGTCTGGATGTATCTGCCTTTGGGTCACCTCTTGATTCTGAACCAGGTTGGGGGCCTTGATTCTGAACCAGGTTTCAAGCAGAATGGGCAAAGGGGCTCAGTCTGACAGACCTCCAAAGTAGGTTCCCTTTGGCTCTCTTCTTTCCACTGTTTCCTATGGGGGGAGAGGCAGCCCAGCAAGAGAGAGCCAGCCACTGGCGGGTTGTTGTTGTTTTTACAATCCTGTTTGCATCTGATTTCTTTATGTACTTTTCAAGTGACTGACTTGAATTTTTTTCTTTTTACCTTTCTACTGAAAATGTTGAATTTGCCATCTTTTCTTGTTGTGGTTCGCTGTCTCCTTTCACAAAATAAGAAAGGCTTCCTTTGCAGAATACTGCACCCCTACCTTTAACTGCAGTCTTTGAGAACAGTTTGATTCTTTCCCCAAAAACAAATATTGCATGTGAGACTCAATCATCCGATTGCTATGAGAGACACGTCTTCACATTGGAGACGTCCACTGTAGGGGTACCTTAATGATTTACTACCGCTATTTAAGGAGTTCCTAGTCATGGGGGGTCTCTTGTTCCTCTGAAAGTATTGTCTGGCTCCGGGAAGGAGCTGTAGGCCTTAAAAGTTCATTCTCTAGGGTTTGTGTCCAGTGATGATTGGCTGGGAGTGCTCCTAATCCCTTTCAAGGACCCAAATGGAAGGGAGAATGCCTTTGGCCTGAGAAAACAAAAGAATCAAAGAGAAACAAGACACCTGATTTTGCTGATGACTGTGAACACCCAAACATGAAAAACAACATAGATTTTTTTTCCAGAGGGTGCTTTTCGTAGAGCCTAAGAATCCTGGATTTGTGTTTACCATTCTGAAAATCACAGTAATGAACCAAAACATTTTTGATGTATATTTTCAGTTTTGGAATTTCAGTATGCACATCCCTACACTCGAAAATTAAATATATCTGCAGTTTTGCTCATACAAAACTAAAGCCTTTATACCTTTCACTTTAATAAATATGCCGAGCAATCTTATATGCTAACAAAGTTATAAATGACACATTTCGTGTAGTTAGAGCAGTACAATAAGTTTGAGTTTGATAGGAAACCAAGAATGCCTATGTTTCTTTTTCCTTTTTCCTCAAAATTTCTGGTTTTTTAAAAGAAAAATAGGGGGGGGGGGAGACACTGCTACAAAATTCCCAGAAATGTCACATCTCCAGTCATGCAGCTGTCCATATTTATTAACGTCAAAGCCTTGTGAAAAAGTTCTAAGTCCATTTCAAAAATAACCAAATTATAACTACATGAATGCATTCTTCCTTAATTTGCATCTTTGTTTTTATGAACAGAATGTAGGACCACCCTCCCACCACCACCGAAAAGTGGCCCAAACAGGATGGAGGAAATGCATTTTTGTAATGTGAGAATGATCAGACAGAAATGGCAAAGAAAGATCCTGGGAACTTTGCGGGGCATTCAGCTATGCGTCAGTCAGCCTATTTTTAAAACACTGAAGTGTTTAGCAATTTCCACGCTTTTAAGAACACACATAGGGAAAAGTAATATCAAAAACAGGCCTTACACATTTTTGGCAACCACATACCCCAGGGGCTCGCAATACTTCATAAGGCTCTGCAGTAAACATGACTCCGTCAAGGGACTGGTACAGGGTGAAGGGGCGTGGAATCATGACAGAAAAGAACTTTGTGCCAGATTGTAACACTCTCATGACAAATACTGCTAGACACTTTCTCCTTTCAAAGTCTTGCTGTTGCAAATGGATAAAATGATCTGAATGCATGAAGCAAAGGCAGCCTCACATAAATCGCATAGTGAGTAGTATAGGGTACAATCCTAAGAACACTTTCCTTGGAGTAAACCCCACTGAATAAAATGGGATTACCTTCTGAGCAGACCAGTTTAGGATTACTCCCACTGACAACCAGTGTGGTACAGTGCACAGTGTAGTGGCCTAAGACCTGGAAGGACAGGGGTCAAATCCCTATGAAGTAGGGGTGTACAAAAAAACCCACCCCTGTATTTTTTGGGTTTGGGTACATTGAGCCCCCAAAATATTGGTATTTCCTGATATTCCTGAATCCCAATACTGGTATGGTATTCAGATTCAGTAAATATTCGGGATTGCCAAATTTTCTCAGCTCCGTTATTTATTTTTATTTTATTTATTTATTATTCAATTTCTATACCGCTCCATCCCGGAGGCTCTGAGCGGTTTACATGGGCATTTTATAACTTCTTAGCTAGGGCCACACAATGTATAGGGAAGGTGAGTGCCTACCAGGCACCCCACCGGCTTTGTTATTTTTCTTCCTGTGGCTTCCTTGTGGTGGGTTCTGTCTCAGCGTGGCTCCGCAGCGGCGCCTTCTGGGGTAGATCCACAGTCCGCATCTGTGTGACAACTGCTGCACCGACCTTTGTCCGATTGGCTCCGGCCATGCTATGTCGCCGCGTCTCTGGACCAGTCCCCACCCGGAACGCCTGCTGCTCGATGTCGACTCGCCGCCATGTTCTTGCAGGATCGCCCTGCTGCCTGTCGCCAGCACCACAGTTTTTCTTTGCCACCACTGCATTGGAAGGCGGGTGGCCCCCTGCATCTATGGCAGGTACCCATTTATCTACTTGCTAGGCTTTCGAACCGCTGGGTAGGTGGGAGCTAGGACAAGGGCCGGGAGCTCACCCCAGCCACGGTGGGACTCGAACAGCCTAAGGCTGTTGATAGATTACCTTGCAGGCTTTTTTACTGCCTGCGCCACCGCTCCCTTTACCCTATGGGGACCATTATAGTCAATTGTCCCTATAGGGTATAATGGAGAATCAATCCAGGGGTATCTGGGGCTCTGTGGGGCTGTTTTTTTTTTTGAGGTAGAGGCTGGTGCCTCTCCTCAACCCCCCCCCCCAAGTTTCAAAAAGATTGGACCAAGGGATTCAATTCTATAGGCCCCAGAAGAAGGTGCCCTATCCTCCATTGTTTCCAAAGCAGGAGGGAAAGGACATTTAAAGGGAATGCAGTCCCTTTAAATGCCTTTTGCAAGCTGCAGCTAAACTCCAAAGGCTTGTAATCTCTTTAAATGCCTTCTCCAAGCCGCAGCTTCACCTGGAAGGTGTTTAAAGGGACTGCAAACACCCTTTAATGCCAGCTATCAGGCTCGACTGTATTGAATAGCTGAATAAATATCCCAGGTGATATCCGGCTTAAAAAAAATACCTGAAAACTACTGGTAAGGTATTTTTTGGGAGGGAGTAAACCCCACTGAATAAAATGGGACCCTTGCTACGAAGTTCAGCAGATGACTCTGAGACTTAATATCCATAATTGAGAGTCCTGCTCTCTCTCTCTCCACAGAGCCTTCCTTAAAGGATCATTGTGAGGACATAATGGGAGGAACAATGTACACTCGTTGGAGAAGTGGTGCAATAAAATCGAACAAATTGTATGTATTTTAAAAATGTATATCAGCCCCGGTCACACAGAGCATTAGGCACGCTAGAGAGATGGAAGATAGGCGGATTTTCCAGGCGCGATCTCACTGCCACATCTGGGAAGCGTAGAGCTCCCGTGGCGCACCCGAGGCTTCCTGCCGAAGATGCGGGGTAAAAAACTAGTACCTCGGAGGTACTAGTTTCCGGAAAGCGCGGGGCAAGGGCGGGCGTCTGATCGCATTTCCGGTGGTAGTTCCAGTGCCCGCCCATGTCCCCTCGCAAAAAGGGGTTTTTTTTCCAAGTCTCCACGGATGTGCACAAGCACCCAACGGAGCATGCGCACATTTCAGTTTTTTTAAAAAACCATAACCCCGTTTGCCACGCCGCTCTGCTTCTTTGCCGCGTCGTGTGATCGGCACCTCCCCCCTAACCACGGGAGCTCGACGGGACCTCAACCCGATGCCTGATTGCGCAGTCGCGCGTTAGTTTGCTCCGGGCAAACAGCCACACCTCCCCCCCTCCCCGCATTTTCCTGCCCGTGTGGCCGAGGCCATCCTCAGGCGATGCAGGAGCTCAAGGCATCTTAGGAATATAAGGCATCATATCCAGTCAGAACACACACTCACACACACAGTGACCTTGGGCCAGTCGCGCACACTCAGTCTAAATTACCTTACAGGGTTATTGGGAGGATAAAGTGAATGAGAGGAGAACCGCTGTGGGGAGAAAGGCATGGAGAAAGTGAAGTAAATAAACATGTAAAAATAATACCTTCAAAGAAGCAAAAAAATATATAAGAGACACCTTTAACAAAATGCTTGGGTTATTTAATAAGATTTCATTTGGTGCTGAAAGCTTCACACCTTCAGACCAGAGGAGGTATTCTATATTCAGGGTGCCATAAGTGAAAGGGCCCTCTCTCAGAATCCTTGTTTCACTTCCAGGAATGTTAGGGGACACAGCGGGGCCTCAGAGGAAGGTCTTAATTGGTGGACATGTGTGTATCGGAGTAGGCGATCCTTTAGGTACATTGGTCTCAAGCTGTTTAAGCCTTTAAAGAGCTATGAAGTGGGTTTGGAAGTGAACAGGCTGCCAGCGTCATTGTCATAAGACCTCTGTAATTCAAGATGTATAATTAACAGGAGTCAGCAATCTGGCTGCTGCTTTCTCGCTAATTGAAGCTTCCAGACTGTTTTCAAAGGCAGTTTGATGTACTTTACATTATAGTAATCTAACACGGATGTCATCATAGAATGGATCGTAATGGCCAGATTTTTCCTTTTCAGGGAAAGGTCACAGTTGGTATACCAACGGATGCTGGTAAAGGGTGTTATGGACCACAGAGGCCATCTGTACTTGTATCTGAAGATCTGGATCTAACAGTACCCTTACATGGTGAATCTACTCCTTGGGAGCACTGCACCCTATCCAGAATGGACTGACTTCATGGTTCCTAATTGGCTATTCCCCTGATCAACTATACCTCACTGGCACCAAGCTTCAGTTTAGTGACCTTCCTTTATTCTACTGCTGCCCCCAGGAACCAGTTCAGAGCATCCACTAATTTTGCTTGACTCAGATATTTTGCTTGACTCAGATGGAAAGAAGAAGTTGAGCTGGATGTCATCTTTGTGTTGTGATAATACTTCTCTCCAAAGAGCCTCACCCAGACGTTTCGCATGTATGTTGGGAAAAAATATATATAGCATTTTTAGAAAGGGATTCATGATGTCAACATTCAAGAGACCAAGAAAACATTACAAGGAATGTCTGGCCTATCTTAGATACCAGGGAGTAGATATTGTGTGAAAATTAGGATATATGAGTTACACGAACTGCTACTCTGCCTGATCCACAGAGATTGCCTTTTGGTAGAATCAGGGGCTTTGGAACTCCCTCTCATGGAAAGCCTGCTTGGCCCCATTTCTGTGGTCTTGCTTCTAAGTCCTTTTTAGGAGCTGGAATGGCCCAAAGATTTTTGGCACATTATGCAAATGACTTCACACACACACACACACACACACACACACACACACACACACAGAGTGAGGGATAGCCTCCTTCTCCCCATGAACCACAGGGAAGTCACCACCACCATTCTCCTCCCCCCATATTGCATGGAAGCCTCCACCGCTGCCCTCCTGCCCCGGCACCATGGGTAGGGTTGCCAACCCTCAGCTGGCACCTGGAGATCCCCTGCTATTACAACTGATCTTCAGATGACCAAGATCAGTTTCCCTGGAGTAAATGGTTGCACTGGAGGGTGGAGTCTTACCCCACTGAGGTCCCTCCTCTCTCCAAACCAGGCTCCCCAGGCTCCACTCCCCAAATTCTCCAAGTATTTCCCAACCCAGAGCTGGTAACCCTAAACATGAGGAAGCTGCTGTTGCCCTCCTTGCACTATATGGAAGACCTCCCCATTCATGCTAACTGGATCTGGGTATGTGACTAGCTGTAGTGCCATGCCTCCCAATAGGAGGTGGACTGGAAGCCAAAAACAGCCTGGTAAAAGAGTCACCCTCCCCCAATGGAGGAACGAGGGAAGAAGTAAGAAGTTCTGCACCCTGACAGAGTGAGAGAAGGAGCAGGCTCACTGTAGGACTCCCACGGGGGCCATGGGGACTGGCCAGGGCTTATGCCAGCAAACCCCAATGCCACAGGCAGGTGGGGCAGCAGCAGGGCTTGTTTGCTCTCCCCTCCACTTCTAGTGCCCTTACATGTGCCTAATGGATGGGCACGCCCTATTTAGTTAGATTGGTGGTGACTATTAAAATAGTGTTTATAGAGGGGTTTTTTCTTATGCATATAAGGGGGGAAATGTCTCAGATGACTATACAGAAGAAACAACTAGCCAAAAGGAAATATGCTTCCTTAAAAATAAATGTCACTACTGTACGGACATAATTTTCTCTGCAGCTGTTTTTCTTCCAAAATGAATTAGTTTTAAAACAGATTCTACCTTTTGTTGTTCTTATTAATGAATTCTGAGTATAGCCAGCCAGCTAGAGGTTTTGCAAAGGACAGTGGTTACAGTAACCCATAAAGCCAGGACTGAATTTTTTTTGGGGGGGAGGGAATGGGACTTCGCAAGTACAATAGTCTAGGTACTTCATCTGAGTAGACCTGCTTAAAGATGGTCTGGGAAGACAAAATATGCCTGCAAAGATCCTACCCACGAACCCCAGCCACAATGTATGTATGTATGTATGTATGTACGTACGTATGTATGTAATTTGATTTTTATTTATTTATTCGTTCGTTCAGTTTTTATCCCGCCCACCCTGCGAACGGGCTTAGTGCAGGTTGCAAATCATAAAACTCAATAACAGTAGTTAAAATAATTAAACTCTAATTTAAAACAATAATAAGAATCACAATCAAGGATTTGTGTTACTGTGCTCAGTTTAAGTTGATCCTGAGTCAGCAATTTCCCTAGAGGAGGCCAAAGATGGATTTTGGATGTCTTCCATCTCAACCAAAAGCCCGATGGAACAGCTCCATTTTACAGGCCTTGCAGAATTGTAATAAATCCCGCAGGGCCCTGATCTCAAGTGGAAGCTTGTTCCACAAGCCTGGGCTAGTCAGACATCCTTGTGGCTGGAGACAACCAGTAGATGTTCATCAATTGAGTGCAATGCTCTGCCGGGCACATATGGGGAGAGGTGATCCCGAAGATATGCAGGTCCCTGGATGTATAGGGCTTTAAAGGTTATCATCAGAACGTTGAACTGGATCCAGTACTCTATCAGCAGCCAGTGCAGTAGGCACAGCACTGGCTGGATGCGAGCCTGCACAAGCATTGCAGTCAGCATATGCGCCGCCACGTTCTGCACCAGCTGCAATTTCTGGATCAAGTTCAAGGGAGAGCCCTGCATAGAGCGAGTTACAATAATCTAGTCTGGAAGTGACCATTGCATGGGTCACAGTAGCTGAGTCCTGGGGGGGTGAGACAGAGAACCAGTTGCCTGACCAGTTGCAGATGATGAAAGGCCGATTGAGCAACGGTGTCAACCTGGGCCTCCATTGTATCTTCCTTGGTTGGAAGAAGGGGACAAAATAGTAACCCTCCAACCACTAGGTCATACCATTTAGTTAGCTTTGCTAATAAAACCTGCACACTGCAAATCCATTCTTACTCAAATACAATTCTCAAGGAAAAGATGGGAATAAGTCTAAAACGGTCTGTGCAAGTAGAATGAAGAGGCTATCTTTCTTCCGGGAAATAAACTCATTGAATAAAAGGAGGCTAGCATCTCGCTAGACCAGTTTAGGGGTGGTCTGGGAGACCAGAACAGCGCTGGAGAAGTACTCATTCCAGTCTAAGGTTGCCATCTTCCAGTTGGTGGCTGGAGATCTCCTGGGATTACAACTGATCTCCAGGCGACAGAGATCAGTTCCCCCTGGAGAAAATGGCTGCTTTGGAAGGTGAACTCTATGGCATTATAACCCATTAAAGTGTCTCCCCTCCCCAAACCCCACCCTCTCCAGACTATACCTATCAAATTTCCAGGAATTTCCCAATCAGGAGCTGGCAACCCTATTCCAGTCCCAGGGACCATCATTCCAGTCTGGGGCTATCATTCCAGACCTTGGGGACTGAGAATACTTTCCTAAACCATTTGACTCAGTAATAAGACTCATTTTATTCAATGAGGTTTACTCCTGTGAAAAAGGGCTGTGGCTCATTCTACTTTTCGGCACTGTATTCAACCCATTCCCTTGCTTTAGTGATCCATTCCTTGATTTATTTGCACCTTTGCAATGGAGGGAGCAAGTCAATTGTCTTCAGCTGCAAGTGCTGCTTGCCAGGGCAAGTTCCCGAGGGGATGGGAAGCCTGCTACACTAATGAACTAATCCTGAAACAGGCTCACTAGAGTGTCTACCTTGGATGATGATAAATTCACCTGGCAAACTCAATCATGGAAAAGTTTGTAGCATCCCTGCTCCTTGCTGATAGGAAGGACTAGACATGCAGCGCAGTTTTGCTCCACGGAATTCAGTAAGATTTCAGGGTTCCATGTGGATACTATTTTCTTTTACAATGTGTACCCTCCTGATTACTTTATCTGAAGAGGCTTCTGACATTTTAAATCATTAAAAATGCAACGATTCAAAAAGAATTCAGAAATACATTTCTTGCTGCCAATGGAAGCTAGGTTGCATCCTGAACTGACATGTGTTTGCAGAAATTAACAAAGTGCATAGGTACACCAAGCCTTCCTTTATGGCACAAACCTTTGTGATTGCTGTAATGGAAGGCATTCACTTGTTTCACTGGTCCTGAGGATCTCCTGTAGGAAAGTGTTCAAGTCTGTTCATCATAAATCTGAATATTCTTATTAAGCAGAGCTGATAAGAATTCTCATTTCCAACATATTATTTTACAACCCTTGTGACAGTGGAGTCTTGCTTTCCTTAGGTGATGGCGCACCAACATTTACAAGCACACCAGGGCACTGTTGGAATATTTAGGGCATGCTACTTTCCAGTCTACACTGAGAGAGTACGTGGCTGCGTACGTAATTGCATCTGCTCCTGGTGGCAAATAAATCAATCGATCCATCTGCCACAAACAGTGAGCTGTGATACAGTGTGTGTGTATGTGTGGGGGGCCCCAAACAGCTGCCTTGAGCATAACTATTCTGAGCATCCAGACTTTATGAATAGCGGCACAGCAATTTGAGAATTGAAGTGCAGCAAGCTAGAAATAAAGAAGAGCAAAGGACAGTAAATGGTGAAGCACTAAATCTACAGAGGGAACAAAACCACAAATAGCTGTTTTTACAGATTGTACCAATCAGACTGCTGGAGGGACAATGGCATATTTTCATGCTTCAGTATGAAAAGCTATCCTGTACACAGAAAACTAGAATGTCGGCAAGACAGGTTCGAGCCCATCCTGTTCTTTAACTTACTAGTTTCCCATATGCTGAGATTCTTTCTCCCATTTAGGGATGCCATTTAATCGCTATGGGAAGGGAATCACCTGATAGCCTTCCTTTCCCCCCTCCACTGTTGGATGGGAGTGGCAATGGGAAAACGGGAGAAAAATGCATTGCATGATGTGTTGACATCTTTGTTGCAGAGCTGCCTGTTTACTACTACGTTTGGTAGTAAAACCTTGGGTAGCAATACCCATTGAAGTCCCTTATTGCACCACCTCTGTGATAGAACAGCAAAGCCACGTGATGCAGTCTTCCTATTCTGTATCATTATAGACTGTAGGCCGTAGATCTTTTGTTTGAATGCTCTCACATGGGGATAGGGCTGCCAGGCCTATGTCCGCATCCCCTGGGAGATTTTGGAGGGGGGGGGGCAGGTCATAACCAGTGTTCTATCACACAACACTTCAACATCATTTCAAGGCAAGGCTCCAGAAGTGATACAACAGTACTCTAGCAATCCCACAGATCTCTGTGACAAAACCTAGAGACTTGGAGGATTCGCAGAGCATTACCCAATGTGGTGATGTCGCTTTCTGGTTTTTGCCTAGAAGTGACGTCAAACTATAGTTTGATTCTCAGCTACAAGCCAAGATTCTAAACTGGGATTCCAAGACAGCTTAATCCTGCTTTGCAGAAAAATTTAATCCTGGTTTGAAAGTTTAATCCTGGTTTGTTTCTCCTGATCCAGAAAAAAAAAATGACAAACTATGACTTGTTGGGAATTCAAAGGTCTTTGGTTTCCAAACTGGGCATGAAAAGAGGATAGAGGGAGAATGTGTGAACCTGAAGACCTCTAAGGCTTGCTCCTGTAATGACAAACCATGGTTTGTTATTAAGAAGAAGAAGAAGAAGAAGAGAAGAGATTGGATTTATACCCCGCCCTTCACTACCCAAAGGTGTCTCAGAGCGGCTTACAAACTCCTTTCCCTTCCCCTCCCTACAACAGACACCCTGTGAGGTGGGTGGGGCTGAGAGAACTCTGACAGAAACTGCTCTTTTTCAAGGACAGCTCTTATCAGAGCTACGGCTTGCCCAAGGTCATCCAGCCAGGTGCAAGTGGAGGAGTGGGGAATCAAACCCGGTTCTCCCAGATTAGAGTCCGCACACTTAACCACTACACCAAACTGGCTCTCAATACATCTCAATGCAGTCAGTATGGAGTACTGCTGCATAATAATGAAATGGATTTGTTCTACTGCAGATGCGGATAACAAGTTCCTGAAAGTGGCATGTATCCAGCCATCTGTGAGCATTGCACAACTGAACTTTCTCATTTCCCCCTCCTGCTGCAGCCCACTGAGACCCCCTAAAACTTTGTCCCTAAGAGGGTCAATGGACCTTCAGGCATAGCACAGGGCAAAAGTAGGAGGAGGATCTAGGCAGAAATCCCACACGTGAAGCTACCTTATACAGAATCAGGCCATCGGTCCATCAAGGTCAGTACTGGCTACTCAGATTAGCAGCAGCTCTCCAGAGCCTCAGGCACATCACCTGTTGCCAGATTCTTTAACTGGAGATCCTGAGGATTGAACCTAGAAACATCTGCATGCCAAGCAGATGCTCTGCCACTGCGACATGGCTTCTTCCATTTTTGCAAGTCGAAATGCCATTCTGTTAGAGCAACTGTGTGGTTGGATCAGCACCCTGAGCCCGTTCGTGGGAAGGGCGGGGTAAAAATGTTAATAATAAATAAATAATAAAAATAAATACAGGCTGGTTTCTCAGCTATCACTGCTTCTGCTGACTTCTCCAAGAGAGACCTGACTGTTACCCCAGCCTGTACTGCAGTGCCCAACTAAGAGGAAAGCCTCGCAGCACCACCAACTCCTTTCCCATTGGGCAGTGGCTCTGCAAAGGTGGGAAATACTCCTTGGGATGCTTTAGCCACTCTAGGCATAGCTTATTCTTGGCAGACTAGGAGCCTCAGGGCATGGCTATGCAGACTGCTAGCAAGAGGTAGTGAAAGGTGAGAGAGGCTTTGTTTTCAGGCCATTGTTGCTCAGCACCTCTGCAGCAGCAGATGATGCAAAGTGGTGGCAGGATGATGATGATATGACATTGTGTGTAGTATAGCCTGGAGATCCTAAGATTGTCTGCCAGCCAGAAGTTCTAGCTCTTTTAGCATTATGCACCACTAGATGGCGAGCACGACTTGTTTTTATGACAAGAGACATTTCAGAGGTGGTCTGCCATTGCCTGCCTCTGCGTCACACATGACCCTAGTATTCCTTGGACGGCACTCTTCCAAATACTAGCCAAGGCCGACCAAATACTACCCAAGGCCAAGATCTGACGAGATCCAACTTCAGATCTTGGCTTTGGCTCTTGTTTAACAGACCATACCCCACTGTAGTTAGTAGAGTACCTTCTGTTCAGATGGTTCAACTAACCATAGTTTAATTAAGCAGTCATTCCCCATTATGTCTAAATGCAATCTTCATTTTAACTAACGTGCAGGATGATCTATGGATATCTAGGCTTTATCCTGATTTGTTCCTTGGTGCTTTACTTGCACAGTGTCCAGGCTATAAAGGTGGCTGGCCAGAGCGCCTCAGAAGAAAAACCTGTCATTAGCAGTCTCCTTACATGATGAAATCAGTGTCTGTCAATATGAATCAGGATTGGAACGATCATTTGTAAGCCATATCCTTGTTTCACAAACTAATCATAGTAAAAATAGATCATGGTTTTGCATTATGTTTGAGCTGAGACTATAATTTTGGTTGAATGCTAAAATAGCTATCACAGGCTCTGGTCAAACGTAAGGGTTTGGGCCGGAAGAGGGACGGATTGGGGCCGCAGCAAACGGGCGCAATCCCACCACAACATCTGGGAAGCGTTGCGCACCTATCCCCGATCCGGCCCTTCAGGCCGAAAATCCGTACTTAAAATAAACCACCTACTGAGGTGGACTTACCAGAAAGGCCGCATCAAGCGCGGCCGTGGGATCGCCGGCGCGTCCTTCTGCCGGTGCATCCGAGGCTCCTGGCCGAACTGCGCATGCGCACACGTGCACAGTCGGCTGTCTCGGTCTCCGCTTGGTGGCTTCCTCCCCGGCATCTGATCGTGCCGGGGAGCAACGGCGCGGCGGCTCAGGGGATCGATGTGATACTGCCGCCGTGTGTTTCTTTTGGTGCGGCTCTGAATAGCCGCACTTTGCCCGTGTTTTTTTCTGCCATCTGGCAGGGACCACAGTCAGTTTTTACAACTATTCTAATTGTGGGAATATTTTGCTGAGCAACATGGTTGTGTAAAGAACATCTTAAATGCTACAAAGCCCAAATATTAATCTGACTGAAGAGTAGATAGGGGGGAAATATTCCAGTGTTACAAGTTTTCTCATTTTCTTAACAGAGGATAACCCCCATGGACAGTTCTAAATTTTTCAGGTTTAAAACTTCTTGAAACCCTTGGATTAAATTACCTTTGCCTCATGTTTGATTAAGATAAAATACTTGAACATAATGTCAGTTTCTAATTCCATTCTCGATAATATTTTTTTTAGGTCCCCGAGTACATTATGTCTCACGGGAAAGGAAGCTGAAATATTTAAATAATCTGCCTGAATATTTATTTAGAAAGGAAAACCCATCCCATCTCATGTTACTAAATCATTCTGAAACAGATGAAAAATGTTTAACAACTTGTCAGCTTCAAACACAAGCCTCAGTGCTAGCCTTCACATTCCAAGCCCCTTTTTTTTTTTCAATTTTGTGAACTTGCTGACAGACATTTTTAAGGGAGCAAATTTATACTATTGATGCAGTATTCAAATGTTTCTTCCTTTGAGTGAGTGTGAGGAAACATAATACTGCTTGGTACAGTCTGGGATTCTAACAAAGTTCTGTGAAAATGAACCACAAGAAGGACAGGGGTGGCCAAGACCACAAGAAACAGGAACAACATAGCCTTGACCTGGATAGCCCAGGCAAGCCCGATCTCTTCAGATCTCCAAAGCTAAGCAAGGCCGACTCTGGCAAGTACTTGGAAGGGCAACCTACAGGGAATACCAGGGCCAGGATGCAGACGCAGGTTAATCAAGCCATCTCTCTGAAAAATACCTGAGCCCCAGAAGGGGTTGCCAGAAGCCAACCATCCTTCTAGGCAAGCACACAAACACACACAGACGAATATATATAAATGAAACAGGAACAACGGAGGAAACTGGTGCACATTGAAGGCCCAAACAGATGTGACTCTGACTGGGACATCCATGACTGGAATTTCCCAAACTTTTAAAAGAGTCAACTGCTGCTCTGCAAAACATCAGTTCAGACTGGGACCACAGCCAGGGTTGCCATCTCTAGGTTGAAAAATTCCTGGAAATTTGGACATGAAGCCTGGGAAGGACAGGGACTGGGGAGGGGAGGGACCTCATTGGGTTATAATACCATACACTCCCCCCTCTGAAGCAGCCGCTTCCTCCAGGGGGAACTTATCTTTGTGGTCAGGAGATCAGTTGTAATTCCAGGAGATCTCCAGGCCTTACCTGGAGGCTGGCAATTTATTTATTTATTTATTTATTTATTTAATTTCATTTATACCCCGCCCTCCCCGCATGCGGGCTCAGGGCGGCTTACAACCATAAGGCACAGAGTGCAATAAAATACAATAAAACAATTTAAAACAATTTATACATGGGCGCGCCCAAGGACCCCGCGTGACTAAAACCCTCTCTCCATATTGCACATACCCTTTCCATTCCAGGGGAGGTTACTGTGGCCCCCTGATGTTATTAGCCACTTAACCTCCGGCGGTGCTGTAAAAACGGTCCCCGTTGATGGTAGTGGTAGCGGCGGCGGCTCCTATTCGAAAGCCTGGCGGAATCTTACCCAAAGCACACAAGCAATGTTCCCTCTAAGCTGTGGAGTCTTGCGAGCAAAAATTCTACTTTGTGAGCTACCGGCATTAAAGTTGTGAGCGAGTGATTTGGCTGCTGTATAAATTAGCTTGCTCTGGAGCCATCCTCCCTGAGCTAAGATAAAAACGTGTGAAGTCGGAGGCTAAAAAACTGTGAGCTAGCTCACACCAACTCAGCTTAGAGGGAACACTGCACACAAGTAGAAGGAATTTAATCATTCCAGTCATAAACGGTTTCACTAATGGAAACTGGCCACCCTAGGCTGGGAACCTACAGACAGGGCCTGGAGTTCTTGTGGAATTACAACTTATCTCCAGATGACAGAAATATGTTCCCCTGGGGGGCGGGGGGGAAGGATCTTCAGAGGGTAGATTCTATGGCATCATATCCCTGAGGAGCTGAAGTCATATCTGGAAGGCCCAAATTCAAAACTCCATTCTGCCATAGGGTTGCCATTCCCCAGCTAGGGGCGGGGGATCCCCTGGTTTTGTGGGCTCCTGCCTGCCACCAGCCAGCTGGCCAGCAGGAGGAAATTCCCCCCCAAACAGTGACACTGGCAGAAATAATTGTGATGTCCCTATGTCACCTGGAAGTGATGTAGGCAGGTCAGCGACCTCGGGGGGGGGGAGTGATGCTCTGGTTTGAGGCTGATTTCACCATAGAGTTTTGCCCAAAAACCAGAGTGTCACCCCTGACGCCATCAGCATGCCTATGTTACTTCCAGGTGATGCAGACATGTTGTGCAATGTCACTTTCGGCTCCTGGAACATCCCCCCATCCTCCTGCCGGAGTTTCCGACGGACCTGGCAACCCTATTCTGCCATGTACTTCACCAGGTGACCATGGACTACTCATTCCCTTTCAGCCTCACACAAGGTTATTGTGAGGATAAAAGGGGGTGGGGAAGGACAGGATAAATATGTACTATATAAATAATAAAGGGCACCTAACTGACTGCACCAGCCATAAAAGCAAAGGCATCTGCAATAACTAAATATTAATAGGTAGGTATGTTCCTTCTAAGCTCTAACATCCAGATTTCATGCATTTTCAGAGAATTGTACATCTGGGCACGCCCCCCCCACACACATTTTAAGATTTAATGGCATATCTGACCCTAAGTAAAGAAATGCCTTTGCTTCCACATGCAGACAGGACATTTATTTTCCCTCCATGCCCTCTTTGCCTCACAAAATGCCCAAGATAATCAGGGAGTTCATCCTTTCAATATCAGCTGCTTTCAAGAGAGACTCTGCTAGGCTGGGCTTTGTTTTTCTTTTTAAAAAGAAGCCAGATGTAAAAAAAAAAGTTGCAAATAGTGCATCACTATAACTTTGAGGCAGAGAGTGATGCAGCAGGAAAACATCTGGCAGCAGCTTTCTAAAAACACATCAGCTGCCATTTAGGTAGGCCCAACTGTTGGCAAGACAGCAAATGATACAGCAATTGCATTGGGCAGAGTTGGAACCGCCAAGATCTATCCAGGTTTACCCAGGAAGTGATCTCATTCAGAGGCTCTTTGGTCCTCTTGGTGTAAATTAATGGATTTTAAACTATGTTGGAAAATTTACTCTAACGGACCCACTTTGTACAACAAATTTAGTCCAATGGCACCTTTAAGACCAACAAAGGTTTATTCAAGGTATGAGCTTTCGTGTGCACACACACTTTATCAAATACTTTAGAATGGCAAGCAAGGTTCAAATGTACAGCCAGAGAATGAATAGCAAATTAACATGCAACATGATGATGATCAAGATATGCAAAGTGACACTAAATAAAAATTAAGGTTATAGGGTCAACACTTGTAAAGCAATACATATGTCAAACTAGCAGATAAATGTCTAAAGGTGTCTTTTCTAATTATGGGAAGTGACTGGGAATCTTCATTCTCTCCTGTCAGGTGTCACTTCACTCCCTCCCCCTTGAAAAAATGCTATTATGTCAGCAGACATCCCAATATCCCTTGCATACATTCAGTATTCTAATATACTATTCTGAAAAAGAAATACAGAGGATTTATAGGCCTTCTTGTTGAGAATACATATGTGAGGACTGAATGAGTTAACATATGTAATGAGATAAAAAACCAATATCTCTGTTGAATCCTGGGGAGGTTTTTGTTCCAAGTGTTGTAATAACTTGTAATTCAGCAATTTCCCTGCCCATTCTGTTTCTGAAGTTCCTTTGTAAAAAAAACAACAACAGCTACCCATTGAATGTTCTGGAAGGCTGAAGTGCTCTCCTACAGGTTTCTCAATCTTGTGGTTCCTGATGTCACTTTGTGTCCTCCCCACTACCTACAGACATGAGACAGGTAGCCATGAGGGACCCCAAGACTTAGATGAGCCACTACCACTCAGAGCAGACAACACTGACCTTGATGGACCAATGCTCCAATTCAGTATAAGGCAGCTTCATGTGTTCATGCAACCTGTATCCTGGCTTGCTTCCCTTCTCTTTTAATGGCTTGCTTTTATATTGCATTTTAGGCTGAACTGCAATTTTTAGTTTATATCTTATGACATTTGTTACTCAGTTGGTTTCTATTCGTTTTTTTCGTATGTTTTGATGATCATACTTCTTTGTCTCTTGGAAATCACATCAAGCTATTTTAATTTGAGGCTGTAGGATATCTGTGGGGTCGTGGTGGCTCAGAGGTTAAGACGCTGAGTTGCAGACCAGAAGGTCGGTAGCTCAGCAGTTCAAGACCCTACTGCCATGTGATGAAGTGAGCTCACGGCTCCGGCCCCAGCTTCTGCCAACCTAGCAGTTCAAAAGCAGAAATTGCGAGTAGATAAATAGGTACCACTTTGGTGGGAAGGTAACAGCGTTCCGTGTGCCTCGGTGTTTAGCCATGCCAGCCACATTACAACTTCGAACAGTGCTGGCTCCTCACCTTGGAAACGGAGATGAGCACCACCCCCTAGAGTTGGATTTGACTGGCTTTTGAACAAGGGAAACCTTTACCTTTTACCTTTAGGATATGTGTACATATGGAAGCCTATTAGTTACACATAGACACACTGAAATATTTCTTTTTGTCCAAAGAATTCCGTAGAATCTGGAAATCTGCACTGTTAAACCACTAATCGACCCCAATACTGATCCAGTGCCATCAATTCTATACCCTTGTTTCTGTGGAACAAACGCTGCAAAGAGTCACTCAGTCCACTAACATTAAGAAGGAGGAGAGCACCGGAGCAGAAGACATCCTGTTATATAACCATATTGCTCAGGCATTAAAACATGATTAGTTGCTCAGTATGCAAATGTACTCTTTTGCAATAACGTTACTGCCTGAATGACAAATAATTTCTCATTTCAAGCTAGCCAACCTGAAATAGGCTATTTTGTAGTTTATTGGGAAAGATGTAGACATTAGGAGGGGGAAAATACCAGGAGAGGGGCCACAGAAGTTGCTAGGATACCACGGTGGGAGGAAGGAACATTATGGAGGCATGGAAGATTTCCACATGCCAGTGATGGAATTATCAGCAGACGCACAGGGCCCTCTGCCTTTCTGCAAAAGAGAGCTTGTCTGGTTTAATGCACACAGCTCTCAAGTGATTTAGACATCCCCTTGTCAAATCTACCACCTCCACCACAGGCAAATGGGAATCAAGGTTCAAAGTGAAGCATGCAATAATGAAATATTTTGCTCTGACAACAAATCTCTCTCGCTCTCCCCCTCCTTCCCTTTTAAAGGTACCTGAAGATAACTAAGGTACAAGTTTTGTCAGCTATCTAAGGGGTTTCAGCTTCCATAAGTTAAAAGAGAGTTTCCACCAAAGTTTTGTCAAAACGTGAGGTGAATGGGGATAGCCTTGCTGTGGCAAGAACTTTTCAAGGAAGCCAACAGTTTTTCACTGAAATCAGCAGAGGCTTGAGAGGGGAGGTGGGTGATAGGATTGCCAGGTCCCCTCTTTGCTCCGGCGGGGGGATTTTGGGGGCATTCCAGGGGGGGGGGGGGATGCCCCCAAGAGCAACCACCCACCTGGCCACCCCTCTCCCTCCCCTCCTGCCCGATTTAAAGGGATTCAGCTGATCGGCAGGGATCACATGGCCAGTGCTAACCAGCTAGAGGGCCCTTTAAATGTAGCAGGAGAGAGGCAGAGGGGCAGTCATGGGTCACATGCCTGATTCGCAAAAAGCGCCTTTAAAAGGTCTTTTTACGAGCCACCTGAGCAGCCCACAACCGCCCCTCTCCCTCCCTCCTGCTAGATTTAAAAGGCCCTCCAGCTGATTGGCAGGCCACGTGGTCCCTGTCAATCTGATGAAGCCCTTTTAATCGGGCAGGAGGGGAGAAAGAGGGGTGGCTGGATGGGTGGCCACTCTTGGGGGTGGGGCTTCCCCTGCCAGCCAGCTAGCCATGGGTGGATTGAAGCCCCCAGATGCCAGGGAACCCCTGCCTGGACCTGGCGGCTGGCAACCCTCCACAGTGTGAATCCTCCGATCTGCAGAAGCCATTTTTAGATTGGCCAGAGAAGGCCAGTGGTCACCCACTGAGAGAAGATCCGTTTTCCCTGAAAAACAACCTTCCTGCCATTACTGATCTTCCTCTGCTATGTGCAGAGGAATGGCCACAGTCCCAATTCTTGAAAGGCCTGAGAAGACATACCCCATGTCCACTGCATGACATAGCAGTTCAGAAGGAGGCAATGGGATCTCAGCGAGAAAAACTCCGAACGGCTTTGCGGAAACCTAGAGTGGACTTTAGAGCTGCACTGCTGATCCAAGCAGACAGTGTAGAGTCAATGGTTTGGGAGCCACAGGTAGCTCTTTGTGATGTTGCCTGTGGCTCTTCTGAGCACTGTTCCCCAACATGGCACCCACCCCATATTTCAGGAAAATGGGCAAGGTCCTTCCCCAGGGGGGCATGTGGTTGGCAGCTGGTCCCCCTCTTGAAACAATCGCAACTGCAGAAATGGGTAAGTGGCCAGCCTCCCTGAGGTAACGGCCTCATGCCAGGGATAGAAGAAAATGTGGCTCTTTTGGTCGATGGTAATTACAAATGGGGCTGTCTATGATTTGCAGAATACCACTGATGCAGAGAAAGAAGGACCCCCCACAAGATGATGCTGAATTACTGGAGAATTGCAGGTTGTGAGGCTGCCTTGGAGCCAGAATCCCTGATGATACATCAGTGCTGTTACTTTTTTTTTTACTCAGTTCTGCTATAAGATTTTATTACTCAGTTCTGCTTTATTCCGTAAGGAGACTTGGATAAAAAAGCAGGAAGGATTTTTAAAGGAAAAGAAAAGAAATAGACCAGTGGTCTGACTCATAAGGCGCCTTTGTCTGTGCTCCCCTATTTATTTTGATTTTCGGTCCCCGAACACCATGAGTTTACTTATAAGGAAGGGGCACATTTTAAAGCAGGTTTTGAACTGTTCCATCCCCTCCCCACCCCTTTCAACAGCCAAGGCTGCGGGCAACGAATCTGCATAATTGCAGAGTTGATTTTAGCAACCTCATGCAAATCAGCATTTGCTTTCCCTCTGTGCCTCTATGCCCCCTCCTCAAACCCATTAGTGCCACCTCTGCATGCTAAAAATAGGCAAATAATAATTGAGAATAACTTTACAGGGGGGAGAAAACCCTCTCCTTAGTCAAGATACCATTCAACATCTGTGGCAACATCAGAACTCTTAAAAATAAGCTCACATGTCAAATGATAGACTGGGAAGGCTAGAAATAGCATACTGTTAACCAGCATGACAGGTGATGTGTGCACACACGTGTGTCTATATAGGAAGGGTTTGCCATGGAGGTGCAGTTTTTGCCATAATCTCTCTGGCTGCATGTATAGGGGGAACGAGGGTAGAAGAAGAAGGTAGACAAAAAGGCTACTGTAGTGGGGGCTAAACCCCACCCCTGATATTCAAGCCTGATTCCATATTAGTAGTGGCATCCAGATTTGCTCAGGATCCCAACAGTTCAAGATAGATTCAGGTGGGTAGCTGGTGTTGGTTTGAAGCAGCAGAACAAAGTTTGAGTCCAGTGGCGCCTTTAAGACTAACTTTGGCCCCGGTCACACGGGCAGGAAAATGCGGGGGGGGGGAGCGTGGCTGTTTGCCCCGGAGCAAAATAACGCGCGGTTGCGCGAACAGACGTCCCGTAGAGGTCCCGTCAAGGTCAAGTGGTTAAGGGGGAGGTGCCAATCACAGGACAATCCTGCGGTGTGGCAAGGAAGCGGCCTCTCTAGCAAAAGGCTCCGTGGGTTTAACCCCTTCCAGGGCTGCAGAGGAATGCAAACTGTGTCCTCCGTCAGGCCCCCTCCAGGAGGAGCTTCAGCCGGGCTGCCCTCCCGCCACGCCCCCCCGCACCTCCCCCTCTGCCGCCTGGTGCAGAGAGTTCCTCTCGAGCAGGCCGAGTCAGGAGTGGGGGGGGGTACGGAAAAGAGGAGGGGGCTATGTTGTTTGTTTTTAAACGAAGTGTGCGCATGCGCCGTTGGGTGCTTGTGCGCATCCTGTGGAGACTTGAAAAAAAAACCCTTTTAGCGACGGGACATGGGCGGGTGCTGGATGCCACGACCTACCACCGGAAACGTGATCAGGCGCCCACCCTTGCCCCGCGGTTTCCGGAAACTAGTACCTCGGAGGTACTAGTTTTTTACCCCGCATCTTCGGCGGGAAGCCTTGGGTTCGCCACGGGAGCTCTACGCTTCCCAGATGTGGCGCTGTGATCGCGCCCAGAAAATCTGCCTATCTTCCGTCTCTGTAGCGTGGCTAATGCTCCGTGTGACCGCAGCCAAAGTTTTATTCAAGGTATACGCTTTCGTGTGCAAGCACACTTCTTCAGATACTTTGAATAAAACTTTGTTGGTCTTAAAGGTGCCACTGGAATCAAACTTTGTTCTTCTGAGAGTTCAAGGTTCAGCTTTTTTTAAAAAAAGAGTGTCATGAAAACTTTGTGCTCTGTCTTTCATTTGGAGACAGCTGATGTAACACAGGAGGGCCCTTTTGCAAACAGAAGGTTTCTAGGAAGAGGAAATGTGCTCTGGAGCACAGGTTATCCAGCATGTGTGGAACTTGTTCCCAGGATTCAGTTCTAAGCCATAATTCCTAGGATTTGATATGCTCAGTGTACACCCACAATGATCTCACTCTCTCGCTCTCTCTGAAGATCAACACTCCAGAAAATTCCAAATGCAACCTTAATTTTAGATATTAAAACATAACTTGAGTGTAGAAAAGATACATGGGAAAGCTAAGAAACAGAAGGCATGATCCAACCAAAGTCTCAGTGATTTCAGTGGGACGGATTTATTGACCTCTGTACTTATGAATAACTTTAAAGTACTTGGCTTTGGCTGGATGGGGCCCAGATTCTCCGTTTGAGCAATGGCATTTTAAATGCACAAGGAAGTTTAAAATCGACGCTGTCAAGAAAGTACAGCTATGCTATATTTTAGCACAAGGCCAATCTAATGAAGGCCTCTTGAGCATGTAGGTTTTCCATCCAAACAATATAAACACATGGCAATTTTATATACAAGGGCAAATCCCAAAGTCCTCAACTCGATCCCTTGACAAACTCAGCCAACCAAGTAATAATAACTGAATTGTTTTTATTCTAACACACAAGTTCATTACTAGATGTTACGGGCTAGTAATTTCTGTTCACACACTGCAGCCCTAAGGAGACTTACACTAGGCCCTTGTTGACTTCAATGGACTACGAAGGATGTAACTCTTAGGATTGCAGTTTCTAAAGTCGATTGCCCCAGCTCACTATAGGGAAGTATCCGCAGAGGTTTTTCTGACTTATGGCAACCCCATATGGTTTTCAAGGCAAGAGACCTTCAGAGGTGGTTTGCCGTTGCCTGCCTCTCTGTGCAGAAGCAGTCAGACACATATCTAAGCTGCACAGCCCTATTCATGTGGCATTGCTTACATGGACCCACAGAACACAGCCAATGCAACTTTTAATGGCAATGGGAGTTGACGTTCATCGTTATGTTCAGCTAGAAGCTGGATCATTCAACATGTATGCATTCCCACCTGGACCTCTAGAGTGAATTTTCACCAAGGCTGCAGTTACTTAACTCTGTAAAGGGTTGACCACCAATCAGCCAGTCTTTTTACTGGCCTGACTAGTTGCTATCTACTCATTCATGTATTAAATTTGATGTTTATACCTCCCGTTCCCTGTAAACAGGGCTCAGGGTGGTGAACAACAGTGGAATTAAACAACGTATCGTATCAGTTAAAAAATTTAAATAAACAGTCTTTACTTCTTTCCATATTTTTAAAAGAGATCTACGTTTAATATGCTGATTAAAATGTTTCAGGTCTAAATTATACCATATGGCGAGTTTTAAAAGACGACTGTTACTCAATAGGAGCCAGTCTCTAATCCAAACCATTGCTATAGCTTTGTAGTAAATGTACCAATCCGGTAGGCCGAACCCTCCTCGTTCCTTCCTCTCTTGCATAAGCCTAAGCTTAATTCTTGGTTTCTTGGTCTGCCATATAAAATTGGAAACCATTTTTTCCAAATCATAAAAAAAATCTTATTTCTTACTATAGGGATATTACAATAAGATTTCAGTCAAATTAAATCAGGTGGTGATCAAGGTTTCCAGTTATGCTATGGCCTTGTGGGGTGGGGTGGTGAGAGTGCCAGCCAGATGGATGCCTGTGCTGTCCTCAATCGAATGCCTGATGGAAAATCTTTGTCTTACATGCCCTGTGGAACAGCATCAAGTCCCTCAGGGCACGGATGTTACTCGGCAGAGAGTTCCACTGGGTTGGGGTCAGGGCACTAAAGGCCCTGGCCCTGGTCGAGGACAGCCAGATATCTTTCAGGCCAGGTACCACAAGCAAGTTCTTATCAGCAGAGCGTAATGCCCTTTGGGCAATATATCAGGAGAGGCGGTCCTGAAGGTACGTGGGTCCAAGACCATTAAGGGCCTTAAAGGTAAGCACCAAAACCTTGAACCTGATCCGGTGCTCAACTGGTAGCCAGTGCAGCTCACACAGCACAGGTGGAATGTGTGCTGTTCACAGGGTCCCCATAAGGACCCACCTTGCTGCATTCTGGACCAACTGAAGCTTCCGGGTCAGTCTCAAGGGTAGGTCTATGTAGTTACACTAGTCCAATCTGGGGGTAACTGTTATGTGGATTACTGTGGGTAGGTCAGGGTGTGACTGTTAGGGGGCCAGTTGCCTGACCTGGCATAGTTGTAAGAACACTGATCTGGCAACATCTGTGATCTGGGCCTCCATTGATAAGGAGGCATCCAGAATCACACCCAAGCTCTTGACAGTTGGTGCTGGTGTTAAAGGGCATGCCATCAAGAGCTGGCAGTCGGCGACCCCAACCCTGAATCCTCCCTGCCCAGCCACAGAACCTCTGTCCTAGTAAGATTCAGTCTCAGCCGGCTCTGTTTTAATATTCCACCATGGCTTCCAACCCAGTCTAGCAACATCTGTGATCTGGGCCTCCATTGATAAGGAGGTATCCAGAATCACACCCAAGCTCTTGACAGTTGGTTCCAGTGTTAAGGGCATGCCGTCAAGAGCTGGCAGTTGGCGACCCCAACCCTGAATCTTCCCTGCCCAGCCACAGAACCTCTGTCCTAGTAGGATTCAGTCTCAGCTGGCTCTAACATCCCACCATGGCCTCCAACCCAGTCTAGCAACATTTGTGATCTGGGCCTCCATTGATAAGGAGGCATCCAGAATCACACCCAAGCTCTTGACAGTTGGTTCCAGTGTTAAGGGCATGCCGTCAAGAGCTGGCAGTCAGCGACCCCAACCCTGAATCCTCCCTGCCCGGCCACAGAACCTCTGTCCTAGTAGGATTCAGTCTCAGCCGGCTCTGTTTTAACATCCCACCGTGGCCTCCAACCCCTCAGCCAAAACTGATGGGGCAGTATCTGGCCAGCCATCAGCAGATATAGCTGGGTGTCGTCAGCATACTGAAAAGGAAGATACAAGCCAGAAGATAAGCCTGGTATTTTCATTATTACTTCTCGACATTTCACATGTGCCTTAAGTGCTGTTGAGTCGCTTCTGACTTATAGCAACCCTATGAATATAACTTCCAAAACATCCTATCGTTAAAAACCTTGCCTAGGTCTTGCAAATTGAGGGCCATGATGGCTTCCTTGACTGGGTCAATCCATCTCACATTGGGTCTTCCTCTTTTCCTGCTGCCTTCAACTTTTCCTACCATTACTGACTTTTCCAGTGATTCTTGTCTTCTCATAATGTGACAACAGCCTCAGATACTGAAAAGGATACACTCTGCCCTTGCTTAAATGCATTCTGCCCTCACGTTTATTGGAGAAACATGATGTCTCTCAGGAGGGAGGGGCATTCTGCCTGTATGTCCTGCACTGATTAGAAAAAATAATGCATGCCTTTCCCCTTGGTTCAAGGCAACTTACAAATCCAAATTTAAAAACATATAAAATACAATAAAACAGCAAATAATTCCCCAACCCAGGGAATCTGCAGCCTACGCCCCATTAAAAGCCCTAGTGAATAAAATAGCCTTGCAGTACCTCCTAAACACTTCTAGAGATGATGCCCCCTTTGTCTTCCTAGGCAGCCCATTCCATAGGCTGGGAGATACGAGGGGGAACGCATGGGCTCTGGTTGAGGCCAGACAGCTGCCTTGTACAGGTGGAAATCTGGAGACTGCAGCTGGCACACACACAGGGACATATGGGAAGAGATGGTCCTTTAGATGAGAAAGGCATGATCAGAGGTATTTAACTCAAGATGCCAGAAGATCTAACAATAAATGTTTGCAAACATTCTGCAGAAGAGGAAGGGGGACAGGTCCACTTTTATCTACTTGTGTTTAATGTCTGGTTGATATTTTATGATGTTTTCACATTATCATAAGCTGCCTTGTGTATTTTTCAGTAGCAATGTGGTGTATAAACAAAGGGGAAAAAACCTCCCAAAGAAAGAAACTAAGCCTTTAAAAAAAAAAAAACCTTAAAACTTGATCAGTAGTTCTCAAGCTGTGTTTACAGGAACTATTCAGGAGCTTGAAAAAAAAAATCACTGGTAATAAATAGGCAACTATCCTAGAGTAGCCGGATACCCTCTGGCAACCAGTGGGGGGATAGGGAGGTGGCTGGGCTTATCAGGAACAAACAGAAGCCTAGGCCAGTGCTACCGGTGATTTCATTTCCAGCATGCATGAGAAATGATCACATCGCCAGCAATGCTCCCTCTGAGCTGTGGAGTCTTGTGAGCAATAATTCTACTTTGTGAGCTACTGGCATTAACGCTGTGAGCAAGCGATTTGGCTACTGCATAAATTAGCTTGCTCTGGAGCCATCCTTCCTGAGCTAAGACAAAAATATGTGAGCTGGATGCTAAAAAACTGTGAGCTAGCTCACACTAACTCAGCTTAGAAGGAACACTGATCGCCAGCAACAGAGGGACGCTCTGGTATTTGGGCAAAAGTTCTAAAGCAGAGGTCATCTTGTTAGCAGTCAGATCCCTCCTGCTGCTGAGAGGAAGTTTATAGATTAAAGAGCCAGAAACACCCCTCTAAACATCACCCCAATACCTTACGTGCAAGGCACTGCTTGGGTCAAAGTGGACCAAGATGGATACCAGTCAGGCAGAAAACAGTTCTCTGGGAAAACAGTTTTCAAGGTGCAAGTCAGAGTGGCTAGTTGGCTACTGCCCCCTCCTTGCCCTAGAGAGATGCATGACTTAGAACAATGGAAAGAGTCCAGTAGTGCCTTAAAGACTAACAAAAGTTGTGGTAGGGTATAAGCTTTTGTAAGTCCCTGCTCACTTATTCAGAAGTGAAGAAGTGAGCAGGGACTCACAAAAGCTCATACCCTACCACAAATTTTGTTAGTCTTTAAGGCACTACTGAACTCTTACTCTTTTCTAATGCTACAGACCAACACTGCCAACCATCTTGATCTTAGAATAATGGGTCGCCCAGGACTTATTGATTCACCCAGATTAATCCCTCCATCACCCAAGCCTGGCTCTCCCTTCACCCATTACCCTTGATTAAGTAGTGATTAATCAACAGTTAAGTCCATTCACTTTCCCCATCACTCTTCCTGCCTAGTGCTTGTAGGGCCATCAAAACTCCCCCACCTCTTTGTCTACCCCCCCAGTAGAGCGATCAGCTCATTGTCCTCTCACAGTGAGTCAACCTGCCTCAGGATACATCTTGCCCTATAACTATGTCACCCTGCTTCCCCAGCAGTGTGTGTGTGTTCTTGGATCCCCTCACACCCCCACTTGCATGTTAGTCCTCTCTCACTTCCCGAAACACTTTCCTCTTTGACTTGCTGCTTCCACGGACCTCTTCAAGACTGGTAATTATCACCCATCCCTACAACACTTTCCCCTTTCCTCCCTCATCTTCCTAGTTAGCTCTTGTATGTATTTGCTGTGTGCACCCTTGTTTATCCTGTTCTGTTTTATTCCAATAAAAACCTTTTCCTGTACGTAACTGCCTGGTTATTTTCAAGAGTTCTCACAGGGATAATCCCCCTATACATAGGTGGAGATCTCAGTTACCTGCCTCTCGCTGTGTCTCCAAGCTAATCCCCTCCAAACTAAGTGGAGATTGCCTACTTTGTGTACCAATTTTTACCACAGAGTTTTTACATCGATATCAGAGCCTTCCTGCAGCACTGGTGATGTGACGATGTCACTTCTGGGCTTTACTGGAAATTATGCCAGTGCACCAGTTATGGCTGCCAATCTCCAGGTGGTGGCTGGAGATCACCTGAGATTACAACTGATCCACAGGTGACGGAGATCAGTTCACCTGGAGAAAATGGCCAATTTGGAAGAGAAAATGGCAATATACCCACAGAAGTCCCTCCCCTCCCCATATCCCATCCTCCTCTGGATCCAACCCAAAATTTCCAGGTATTTCCCAACCCAGATCTGGCTACCCTAGCACCAGTGGGAAAAGCAGTGGGATGCTGGAAGGTCTCCTACTATAGTAGGAGGTCTTACATCCTTTTTGGGGTAGGTTGTCAGTTCCAGGAAAATAAGCTCCTGGTTTCTGCTTTAAGGAAAAGAAAGAACAGTTTCAACTTCACATATGTTAAATCCAAGATACCTGATACAGTCCTACACATTCAGAGATTATTTTCAGTATCCACTCATGACTCTATAGGAGCTAATGAAGAGTTATCTGCCTGGAGAAGTTGGCTCCATTAATGCCAAGATCATGCAATTACATCCATTTTATTGAACTGAGCATTACTCAAATTAAAATGGGTAGGGGGGAGGTGGAAAATAATTTTACACTATGCACTGCAAGCTTGTTAATGAATTTAAACTTTAATGATCTGTTGTTTATTATATCTCATGGAACATCTCGATAGCCAACCCCTGCTGTTAAATGGGGTGTTATTATCCAGCTTATTGAAAGGAGCACAAAAAACTGCCGTGATTAGCAACTGGGAACACTAAGAACAATAGGAAAACAGGATTGAAATCTGTTTCCCTGTTTTAGCCTTGGTCAGTAATGGACTCACTGCTAAAAAAAAAATAATGTCTAGTCCATTGTAGTAAAGATGATCACTTTGTTTACATAGACTAGATGCTGCCAGAGAAATTAACCAAACAAATAAAATAAACCAGAGATGGATGCTAGAGGCAATGAGTAACGTTGGCACCCAGCATCAGTTCCTCTAAAGCTGCATAAATATTGCATAAATTTGTTACGTAACAAAATCATAAAGGAAAGCAGGAACTGAGCAATGTTGTATCTCTGCAAGAATATATATATATTGATCTGTCTTCAGCTCCAAAGCCTTAACAGAATACAGAGATATGTAAAATAATCAAACAATTAAATTAAAAAATGATAAATCGTCCTGCAGACAACAGCAGCAATTCTTCCTAACCAAGCTTTTAAACAAGATCTTCTCAGCGCTGCCCGTACAGACTCTACAAAACATTCCCCTGGGTTCAGTGGAATCGGCCACAAACAAGGCAACCTTGTGCGTCTCTGGTTTGTTTGCCCACTGAACAGATAAGTGAATTCCAACACAGTTAAGGGCAGTTTCGCCATGTTCCTAAGTAAATGAGAATGAAATAACTGGCAGTCTGGCAAGCAGCAATATCAGAACATCGGTGGATATAAAGAAAATCCTTCAGTCCACGGTATGGGCTGAAACGAAGGGAGAAGAAAAGTATTTGCATACTTACAGTGCAATCCTAAAAGGAGTTACAACCTTCTAACTCTGTTTTCTTAGAAGGATGTAGAAGGGTGCAATTTTGCTTAGGATTGCACTGTTTGCTACTTGTGCCTCAGGCAAGGTTGCCTGGCTTGGCAGTATTGGGAGACAGTGGGGCAAGAACATGGAGGGGTGGCCATTGGCCAACAGTATGCCATCACTAGCAGTGGGTACTCTGGGAAAATCCAGAAGTTATGTCCTGCCACTGGCCAATGTCCATTTATTTTATTTTATTTTCTCCTGCTGCTGCTCAGAGTGGTGGTGGGAAACACCAGCTGGGGTTGGGAAATCCCTCGCCCCCAGAGGGAAGCTGGGAATCCCAGCTGCAAGTAGCCAAAAGGAAGCAGGAGGTTACAGATGCAGCAGAGTGAAAGGTCAGCAGACCACAGTGTTGTTGTAACTGCTAGTTGAGATTTAAGCTTTGCGGCTCAGGGGATCAACACAGGTACTTGTTAAAAAGCTGGTTTTTTAACACAGACTTTGCTCAAAAGTTTGCTCTCGGATGTGGTAGAATTTTGTGACATTGGGAAGGTGAAGTCCATGCCTCCAAATTATAATGTGCAGCACAATCTTAAAGCAAAAGGATATCACAACGGTAATATGCTAAATATCTAAGTCCTCTATGAAGCATTCCTATCAGAGATGAAGACTGCTAAACTTTGAAAGAGGGTTTTTGGGTCTTCAACATTTTTGACACAATCAAATCATTAATTGGTTGTTACACTCCATGCTATCCTATAAGGGAGTGCACTTTTAGGTGCATTATTCCAAGCTGCTCAGTACTATTGAGAAAGACTCTTTCTTGGCTTTGCTCTCCGAGATCCTTTAGCAAGAAGACTGAATCTTCCCACAAGCAAAGTATGTGCTCTACTCCCAAACCGTAGTGTAAACAGCTCTAACTTCCCTTCTTGTTTGGCAGGTACTGAGGACATTTTCAATCACATTCCCTGAGATCCAGTCTGGTGTAGTGGTTAGCAAGTTAGACTATGGCTGAGGAGACTTGGGTGCGAATCCCTAGTGATGAAGAAAGGCAGCCGGGGGGGGGGGGGGCTTGGGCCAGTGACATCTTTGCTCCATAACCTATCTTGCAGGGTTGTTGAGAAGATAACATGCAAGAAAGGAGAACCAAGTCCACAGCTTTGAGCTTCCTGGAGACAGGGTGGAATAAAAATGTACTGAATAAATAAAGCATAGTCTAGCAGGAATTTTCCACCCATGACAAGTAGTTCTGTGTTCCCAAGTTGGTTACATAAGGTAAGACAATAATTGTGTTGCACATGAGTTGTAACCTGAATTCACTACCTGACAACCAGAGCATTTGCACTGGAGAAGACCACAGACTGAAGTCCATGGAGCACCTTCCTTAGCAGTCTTCTAGAGAGCCAACAAAATGGTCCTTTTTTGCAGGATCTTTGTAAATTCGTTATAACTGACAGTATTTATCTGGGGCAATTGAATTTCTAGTGTGCTATGCTAATTTATTGGTGTTTTAACATTTGAATACTTCCATTGTTGCATTTATTGTCGATCTTTATATGCTGCACAGTGCACTGTTAGATGAGACAGAAATGTTTAATAAAACTAAATCAGTGATGACCAAAAGATATCTATTTTAACATCTCTGTGCCTCTTTATCACCATCTCTAAAGCAGATTACTAAGTAAAAATCCCTGAAAACACACTCAATTACAATCAGAAAACAAACAGCCTGCCTGGAATTTTCCAAGTGGTCCAGCACACCAAATGACAACCCTCTGGAGCAGCCTTACTTTACAAAATGTCCTCCGAAAGGGAATAATGTCAAATGGTCTTCAGCATAAGAAGAGGTGGGGCCCTACATACCTTCTCTGGCAGATTATTCCACAAAGTTGGCACTGCTATGGCAGGAGCATGCACTATAGCTATGGAGGAGTGTACCTGCCCAATCAAAGGATTAATGTGTACAGCGCACGGGTTCAGTTTGCCCACTGGAAATACAAAGCCAAGAAGGTTACCTTAATAGGTCTTCCATCGGGTGTGAGCACCTCTTCTGACAGCTCCATCATCTTCAGGGCCATCAGGGCAATGGGCTTTGCATGATTTAGGTTCTGCCGGTGGAGCCCGGCTGCCACACAGTACGCATCGCCTATTGTTTCCACCTGCAGCAATCAGACAAATCAAATGCATGAGTTTGCTAATGAGCTGGGAATCTGTACCATTACGTGTCTGCAATCATCAAGTGTTGCTTAAAAACATGTCAGCACAACATCAATAAGATAAGCTATTAGACAACCAAGTATAATTACTCCCCCCGAGTTTGCAAACAAACACCGTCAAATCCTGATGCCTCGTTGCACAGCCGTTCATCATTATGGCGCACATTATCATTAAAACTGAGGACATCTTGTACCATGGACTGTGGCTCGCTACAGGGTTGTCACCAGAAGGATGGGGATTTTTGAGACTGGGGGAGTCTTCAAAGAAATGTGCTACAGATGTGGGGAGACGGTTCCACTGTAGGTTGTCTCGTTGTGATAGAAGACATATTACATGGAGTACAATCAAAACAAATATAATAGAAATACATTAAGAATCACAGAATCATAAAGGGATCCCCAGGGTCATCTAGTCATCTAGTCATCTAGTTTGCAAAATGCAGGAAATTCACAAATACCTCCCCCCCCCCACTCTCCCAGTGACACCCACATTGTAACTTGCAACCAAATTAAATTGCAGTTTGTCAGTTTTTTATCTTTTCAAAGTAAAGAAGTGCTGGTAAAGTGGAGCTTAATCTTCTCCTTGCGTGTTGTGCCACAGGGTTGCATGAAACTAGGTCAGACCACTGGTCTACCAAGGTCAGTGTCATCTACTTTGACTGGCACAGGCAAAGAACTTTCACATTGCTGACTACCTGATCATTTTAATTGAATTGTACCTGGAACATGCAGAACAAATGTTTTACCACAAAGCCACAGCCCTTTCCTCTGTTCCAAATTCATGCTTCATCACACACACTGAAAACCTCTGGGGGGGACTACTGTGGGAAGTAATCTGGAGCGAGGAATTGATGGGCAAGCACCCGGTTGGCCATCATTCCCCCCACCCAGTGCTTTGCTATCAAGAACTCCTCCCAAAGTAGGGCTGCTGAGCCCCCACTGTAGACAGGGAACCCTCCGCTCCAAACTCCCATTCCCCACCACTGTTCCAAGCAGCAGCACGGGGGAAATTTAAGAACAAAACAAAATGAAAAATCAGGGGAAATTCAGAAGCGCCAGTGTAGCTCCTGGTATCACTGGAAACTCAATGGTTTTACCAGAGAATTTCTGATGATGATTCCTACAGCTACCTGCCGTCACTTCCAAGTTTTCTCCAGAAGTAACATCATCGTGCGGGCTGTGCCCCCCCCCCACGATGTCCCCACACCCAACCCTTCCAAAGTGGATTCTTAAGCAAAGAAAAGGCCATCTGTCTACAGTCATACATGTTCACATGTACTTTGTGGATTAGGAATAAAAAGCAACGTGCATAGCTTCCATAGTGCTGTCGGGTGAACAGGGGAGCACTATGATACCTACACAAAGACTCTGTCCCAGCCAACAAGACAAGTGGATAACTGCAAGCCTGAATTTGTTCCAAAATGGCAACCTTTCCCAGTCCGGAATTACAACATAAGAACATAAGAGACGCCAATGTTGGATCAGGCCAAAGGCCCATCCAGTCCAACACTCTGTATCACACAGTGGCCAGAAATACCAGTGACATCAGGAGGTCCACCAGTGGGGCCAGGACATTAGAAGCCCTCCCGCCCTTGCCCCCCCCCCACAAGCACCAAGAAGACAGAGCATCACTTGCCCCAGAGTCCCTATCTATACTTTGAGGCTAATAGCCACTGATGGACCTCAGCTTCATATGCTTATCTAATTCCCTTTTGAAGCCGTCCATGCTTGTAGGAACATCTAGGAAGCCCATCCAGGAAGCCTGTCCTTGACACCTCCTATCAACCGAATGCTCCTATCCCTACCATAGTTTTTTATGGGGATACATTAAAACAAGTTAAGAACAGCCACCTCAGATTTACTAGTGTGGAAGGAAGAGGAAATGCCTTGTGTGAGACTTTCCAGTTGACATTCTCTGGGCTCCTACTCCTGCCCTCACCATTTTTCAAAACAGTGGCTTGGAAATAAGCATCAAAATGTAATCACGAGGGGGGGGTGTCACACTTGTGGCATGTCTGATGCATGCTTTTCACCGCAAAAAAGAAGAAAACCGGTGCACTGAAAAGAGCAGGTGCAGAGGGGAAAGTGCCGGTACGGCAACTCAGCCTCTCCCAGCAGGCTCCCTGTAAAAGCTTAATAGACAATTTGGATTAAAACTGTTGCAGCTGAGCACTCCATTTTACAATGAACAAGTCCACACGTCAGCTTTCTCTTGCAAAGACTGGGAATTACACCCACGTCAAAAAGAGGTAAACTCCGACGTGGAAAAGAACAGACTGTATTGGAAAAGGAGGGGGGGGGAGCTCTCTCTGACAATTCAATTTCTTTGCTGCTTCTGATCGAAAGACAAAAGGTTAATGCCAAAGCAAAATGGAAATCTGATTTCAGGTGACCAGTTTGACAAATGCCGCTTTTTGCATTTCCATGGCTGACCAAGCCAGGACCGGTTTGCATTTTATTCTGAATCCACAACTCAACAATGATTACAATAATCAAATTTCAAGTGCCAGGACTGAAAGTTTATTTTCATATTTCATATTTGAAAAGTATGATGAATCTCTCTCCCACTGCGGCTTTGTTACTGTTCTTGGAAAGGCCTAGGACAGTAGCTCTTGATTACTCCCTAAAGGTGATGTGTGTGTGAAATAAATCTTGAAACATTACAGTCCCAACAATATACGCAGAATTTTAGCAAATAGCATAGCAAAGAATGAAGATTGTTTAGACTGGCAGGCCACAGGAAAGCAATCATGTTCGCCATAAGCAATGTTTCCCCCATACTTTGCAGCAAACAGCTTCCATGCGCACACACACAAACACACTCATGTCAATATCACCGTGGCCAAGAAGTGAATATGGAATGATGGTTATTCATCTTTATTTTAGGTGCTTTTCACCTGCTTTTCTCCACTCAATGAAGACTTAAAATGGCTTACAATGTCAAAAAAAGAAATACATAATAAACCCAGAAAAAAGCATCAAATTCCCTAATGTCAAATCTACCTGACTAAACTACAGGGTGGGAAATGGACAAGAGGAGGTGGTAACAGCTCTGCCCTTGGTGGAAACTGTCTCTCACCAGGCAGGGGATAGATTCACTTCTTTTATTCTTTCCGGGAGGAAGTTTATTTATTTACTTGATAGTGCTTAAGAGCATCAGACTGGTATCTGGAAGACCCAGATTTGAATCGGCACTTGTGCCATGGAAGCTCACTGGGTGACCTTGGGCCAGTCACACTCCCTCACCTTAACCTACCTCACAGGGTTGCTGTGACGATAAAATGGAAGAGAAGAGAATGATATAAGCTGCTTTGGGTCCTCATTGGGGAGAAAGGCGGGGTACAAGTGAATTATATAAATCAATAAAACAAATTTTAAAAATATCTCATGTTCCCCACCCCAAAGTGCCTTACAACGTTTTTCCATTTTTCATTTCACCCTCACAACAACCCTACAAGGTAGGTTATGACAAGAGTATGTTACTGGCCCAAGATCACCCAGCAAGCTTCCATACCAGAGTGGGGTTTTGAACCCAGGTCTCCCAGATCGAAGTCTAACACTCTTAACTAATACACCACAGTAGCTGTCATGTCTTTCCTTATTTCCAGGGGGCTGTTCCATTTATACTTTAAGGGGCTGGAAGGAAAGGGCAGAACAGATGACAACAGCTCGGCCTTTGATGGTAACAGTCTCACCCCCGCCAGGAAGTCCCACATTTACGCACATGACTGGGGTAGGAAGACACAAGCTGTCTTGCACTCAGTGCACATCTGCTTGGGGATGGCAGACTACACTGATATAATTGTCAGGGGGAAACCAGAATATAGCAGTGTAACTGGGTAAATGGAACAGTTAAGAGACTACAGGCCAGAAGCGCACCATATGGGATGTAAAAGAGACAAGGGGGTTCAGGGAGGATCGAGCCAGGCAAGGAACTGATGAAAGCACCAGCATGCTTTTAAAAAAGCAAAACTAGAGGTGTTAACCAACCTTGCTGTCATCTGATCCTGCTTCCTGTTGATAAAGTTACTGGGAGGCTGGTGCCAAAGAAGGAAGGAAGCGAAAACGGCTGTAGATGGGCCTACATTCCAAGGCAGGGCGGAGCTGAGGAGAAGTGCTTCCTGACAATAACCCACAAATGTTAAGGGTTTATCCCAGAAAGATCTAGCTACCTAAAAGGACTACTTCAGAGATTTAGGGAGGGGCTGTGGCTCAATGGGAGGGCATCTGTTTTGCACATAAAAGGTCCCCAGGTTCAACCCCAGCATCTCCAGTTAAAAGGACCAGGCAGAAGGTGAAGTGAAAGACCTCGGCCTGAGATTCCGGAGAGCTGCCGGAGAGCTGCTCCGAGTCACAGCTGACAATACTAACCTTGGTAGAATCAGTATGGGGCAGTTTCATTTATTACTTTTTTCCCCTACACCAGGATAATTCTTGTTAAATAACACATGCCTATATTGTAAAGGCTGACATGTGGTGTAATTCCCCCCCCCCCCTGTAGTTGTGTGCCTTGGCAAGCTGATGCACACCTCAGAAGCCCTGCCCTATTTCTATGCGAAGGAGCTGTCCACAGTGCTGGAGGCAGAAGCATAGGAGGCTTCTCCTCCGATGGAACTTCTCTACTGAGAATCAGAAGAAGTCGGCAAGTCCCGGGGGGCCTGTTTTCCTCCCACCCGTGTCTTAATCTGCTCTAAATGAAGAGTGCCCCTTTTTTCTCCCCCCCCCATTGTTCCTTTTTAAGTCCTTTCTCTGTTTTCCTTCACAAGTTTCTAGAGCCAATTAAGGATATTTACACATTACAGGTGCTCAGCTGTACCACTAACAGCTGTTTCAGTCAGAAGGAAAAGCTGTCTTGCATTTGGTTATTCCAGGTAGCAATACTGACTCTTTCTCTGCTTGTTTCCAAGGCGCTTGCACTTGCAGTAAATGGCTTTCTACTGTCTCCTGGCTTATAACCTGTCTGACTCCTCTTGCACGTAGTTACTCGAAGGCAAGTTTTACCATAATGGTGGCCTTTCAGCAACACATATCATATACGGCTAAGTGGCTTCGGCTGTGATACCACATAATAACCTAAGTATCCTCATAAAAGCCCTTGGTGACCAGGGTAGAGCTTGACTCATTGACTAGCATAGAGCTTGTCCGTGTTACAGGACCTTGACAAATGCTGAACTTTTGGGATCCACTTCAGTACACTTTTATTTCAGAAAAGTGAGGTACAGAAAGCAACACATAATACATCCTAGTCCCTTGCTGATTCACTGAAAGTTTAGTTTTACAAAGTTCTGTTAACATAAAACAATTTGTTATATTCCAGAATATAGACAGATATACCAGCAAATGAAGCATGCGATCTGTATGAATAAATCCACGCTGCTAGCTGATACTGCAAGTGCTCTTTCTCCCAACCTAAGCCTAAAGAAGCAAGAGAATTCCTAGCTTCAACCTTTATGCCTATGCTCTTGGCTTTAAAAAAACCTTGCAAGGTAGAATTACTCATTCTAACCAACATACATTATAGCTTAACTTTGCTCTATGCTGGTACTGTTATGAGGGAACACTTACACCATGTCTCTGGATCCTAAAATGTGAATGCATCATGTTTCAAAGTGCTTCAAGGTCCCTTTGTGTTTTGCAGAATGTATGAAGTAAATTTCAGATGCAGGATCATAATATACCTCATAACTTTCTAGCCTCTAATTTCTAGGGAGATACTTACACATTTATCTCCTATTTCATATCTGAGCTATAGTTCACCTTTCTGGACTGCATGTAAGCATGTTAGCAAAAACCAAGAGACAACTGATGCAGTGAGAGAATTAATTTTAATTCACTCTGAGACCCCTGAGATCTGTTGCTGTGAGAAGTCCACACAACAATAATTTACAGATCCCCCAGTGAAGCATGTGCAAAACAGAGAGGGTTCTCAGAGTGAATTAAAATTAATTCTCCCCATCACACCAATTGTCTCTTATTTTTTGCTCCTTTCTTGGTGCAGTCCTCTGTTTTGTCATAGAAAAGAGCAAGGGTCCAGTGGCACCTTAAAGGCTAACAAAATTTGTAGCAGGGTATGAGCTTTTGTGAGTCACTGCTCACTTCAGGAATATCTTGCCACAAATGTTAGACTTTAAGGTGCTACCAGTCTCTTGCTCTTTTCTATGGCTGTTGTTGTTTAGTCGCAAAGTCGAGTCCGACTCTTCGCGACCCCATGGACCACATCACACCAGGCCCTCCTGTCTTCTGTTGTGCTCTGGAGTTTGCTTAATTCCATGTTCGTTGCCTCGATAATACTGTCTAACCATCTCATCCTTTGCCATGGCTACAGACGAACTAACATGGCTACCCATCTTGATCCACCTTTTTTAACTGTTAAGTACTTTATCTATTTGGGGGTGGCACTCTGGGGTACCTCTGAAAAACAGAGATTTGTGTGAACGGGCTATCCAGCCCTGAACTGCATTGCCCAGGCTACTCCAATCTCGTCATATCTCAGAAGCTAAGCAGAGTAGCCCCTGGCTAGTATATGGATGGGAGATTTCCAAGGAACACCAGCATCATGACGTGGAGGCAGGCAATGGCAAACCACCTCTGAACGTCTCTTGCCTTGAAAACCCCACGGGGTCGCCATTAGTCAGGTATGATTTGCCAGCACTTTTCCCTTCCCCCAAGTCAACTGAGCTTGCCAAACAGAGAAATGGTGAGAGAGACTCACACTGCTCCTGAATACTGGAAAAGCCCTGTGTGATATAAAACAACAACCTGTCTCTCCCTTAATGTCTTGACAAATGATACATAGGACAAGGAGCTGGCCTTTGGTCCATTCATTTCTCATGGGGAGGGGTGTGTGCAGACAGTAGAAGCAACAAGATTCTCTCATATTATCATGACTAAAGTCTGTTCAAAGAGAGACTTGACCCCCTTTCATCCATGTGGAAGAAATGAATTTTCACAAGATGCCGAAAGGTCTCAGCTGAAAATGTTTGTTGGGCCCTTCTGAGGAAGGAGTTCCTCAGTTCAGAAGTCACCAACCAAGCAGCCCAGTTTCTTGTCACGCTTCAGATTGTGAAGATCCTGGAGAAATATCTCTCCTGCTGTTGATCTCAACTCCAAGATCTATATGGAAGCAGGTACATCTTCAGATAACCTGAGCCCAAGATGTATAGGAGTTTAAAGCTTAAAAGAAACACTGCCTTGAATTTAGCACAGAAAATAACCTGGAAACAACTGAGATTCCCGGTGGCTAGCAACTCACAAAAGCCCTGTGGGTACATTTCGCAATTCAAAGTGTGGGGCTGACCTCTAAAGCCCTATCACAGCTTGCGGAGAAGGGATCTTAAGGAACACATCTGCCCGCACTGTCCTGCTCTTCCATCAAGACCCTCATCTCAAGTGCTACTGTCTGTGCCTGCCTCTGCAGAGGTCAAAGCAGGAGGCAACTAGAGATGGGGCCTTTTTGATGGAATGCTTCCAGGCCCATCCGGTGCTTTCCCTGCAAACATTTGTTTGACCAGGCTTGAAGCTTAGTCCCATCTTTCAGTGGCCTGTTTTAGTATTTGTGTCTCATTTTATGGACTGTTTGAATTTATTTGATATTTAATTGACTTGGTTTGATATTTGATATTTAATCTTACATGGTTTTTGTACTGCTGTTGGTTTTATGAGTGTTAGGGTATACGATTGCTGATGGGGTATGTTTCCATTGAGATGTTACATTCATTTTGCTTTTTAATTGCTTTACTTTTTTATTGTTAGCTAACTTAAGCAAGTCTCTGGAGTACTGGACTATACATTTTCTAAATAAATTGGAAATCTGTCACATTTTCCAGACTGTTTTCAATGGAGCCAGCATGAAGAACATAAAAGTTTTCATCAAGTATTGGTTTTGGCTTTCACATATGGTGGCCATAATAATGTTAGGAAGGCAAGGAATTGGAAATCGTATTGACCTTCCTTTTATTTCTGCACATTCTTTTCAAGACTCCAACATAAAGAACAATGCAAATGGATTTCCTTGGGCTGTTTTCCTTACAGGGAAGCATGCTATTGATCCATGTTCCCTTTGATTTATGAACAACCTGGCAGCTGTTTCTAGCCCCTGCGCCAGATTCCACAAGACGTTTTTCCGACGCTTCTTATTTCACAATGAAATAACAAACACAATGATCTGAAGGAACAGGTACCATAGCTCTGTGCTAGAAGGCAGGCATCACATGAAGAAAGTTCTCAGTTTGCTGCCCACCATCTCCCGTTAAAAAGGCTGTGAATTAGCAATGCTGGGGAGGATCTCTGCTTGAGACCACGGAGGACTGATGCCAGTCAAAACAAATAGGACTGGGCTAGATAAACCAACGGCCTGACTCACTGGAATGGGGAAAGAGCCCTGATGGATCAGAGCAGTGGTCCATCTAGTACAGCAGCCTGTTTCACAGAGCAGCCAACTAGTTGCCCTGGAGGCCCAACAAATAGAGAACAGAAGTCAAACCCTTCCCTTGATGTTCCCTCCCAGCACTGGTTTTCAGAGGTTTGCTGCTTTTGTATACAGAGGTTCCCTTTAGTCACCACGGCTCATATTCATTGATGGACCTCTCCTCCATGAATCTGTCTGATACCTTTTTAAAGACATCTATGTTTGTTGCCATCACTACATCCACTGCCAATCAATTCCACAATTCAGTTTCTCATTGAGTAAAAAAAAGTACTTCCTTTTATCCATCCTGAACCTACTACGCATCAGCAACTGATGTCCAAGTTCTAGTATTATGGGAGAAGGGGGGAAAGTTCTTTCTACTTTCCACTTTCTCCATCCCATACGTAATTTTTAGTGATCTTTTCTTTGCCCATAACATGAAGACAAGTTTCATAGAAGAAAAAGCCCACCTATCTACACTACTCATACTTAAAATAAAAAAAGGAAAAAAGACTGCCGTTAGAAGAATGAAGAAAAAGAAGCAGTTACAGTCTTGATTTATCCAGTACGGCAATGGCTGCACTACAGTAAGATTTGCTACAGGAAGATCTTTAGGTCCATATTTCTGCTGTTCTGTATTCTTCTTCAGATACTCACAGACTGAGAATAGGTGTGAATTGTTACACACTATCAGGTATTTTGGGGGAAAACCATGGTTCCTGATCATGAGGAAAGTGTTGCACACGTCTGTACACAAACTGGCTCTTTTTATTCCAGTGAATGCATGTCGATCGGGACACAGGACGCCACTGTGATCCTGCTAGTCTCTCCTACCCCATAGGCACATTCCATCAATGCCCTGCAAACACCTGAAGTGGACTTACTTCTTCTGTTATCTAGGGCCTTTCTTTTCCATGCTTCTAACATCCTAGTATCCAAAGTCCCAATATTCATCATTCAATGCTAGTGGGACAAACATGTTAAAAAGTTCACCTTGCAGGAGTTAAGGGGCAGCAGGAGGGGGTGTCTACTAACCCTGATTCTCTGATGTCTTAAAGAGATAGTCTAGGAACTGCATTAAAACAGTCGTAATAGTTTAGCAGGTGGCGATACAGGGACATTATTTAGAGAAAACGAGCAGAGAGAGAAACCTCCACAAAAAGAAGTTCTACACATTACGATCCGGTATCTGCAGATAATCTTGCGGGCTGACGGCTTCATAGACACGACCCATTGTCTGACGCGGCTACACCACTGCTTCCCTGCCAATCAAACTGCAGAGTGCTCTCTGCCAGGATGTCTGCTTTCTGCTTTCATGTCCACAGAAGTCTGCCAATAAAATTACCCCCTCTGCTGTATTCTTCTCTTCTTTTCCGTTCCAGCAAAGGGACTTTACAGAAAGGCAAAGTGACTCAGAACGCACAGGATTTAGGCTGACATTGTATTTGCACACTACTCAGCCCTTGGGAAATTAAGTTTCGGCTGGGGCAATGGCCACCTGCTCCCCTCCAGTTAAGCAAAACCCAGGCAAACCATGATCAGAAGCATTTTTTTTTTTTTACTGCAGGGAAGCCCCATAATTGCCTAGGGAGGATCCCGCCTTGTTCAACACAAGCTGCAGAATTAAGAGGTGAAAGGCTGAAGTGGTAGAATAGTCTATACCTCTTCAGACTGCAGGGAGGGGGTAATTAGGGTTGCCAACTCCGGGTTGGGAAATTCCTGGAGATTTGAGGACACAGCCTGGGAAGGGTGGAGTTTGGGGAGAGGAGGGAGCTCAGCAGAGATGTGAGGCCACGGAGCATCCCCTCTGGAGCTTCCATCTCCTCCAGGGGAACTCTTCTCTCTAGTCTGGAGACCTAATTCTAATTCTGGGGGACCTCCAGGCCCCACCTGGAGGTTGGCAATCCTAGGGGTAATCAATTTTTTAATGCTCCTCAATGTGAAAAGTGAGGTCCTAAAAGAAAATCGGTAGAGGAGGAACTGGCTGTATTAGAGCCTTTCTCTTTGCGACCTGTATTTGCTTGAAAGAGGACACCCCATCAAAAAGATAGATCCAGGTGGTCAGCCGTGTTGGTCTGAAGCAGTACAGCCACTGGACTCTAAATTTGTTAATGTCAAACTCGGGGCCTCGTTTGCCATGTCTCATCTGTATCTTCTGTAATGGGGCATAAAGGGGGGGTGCTGTAGGTGTGTGTGAGTTGGCGCTTTGCTCTGCTGCCTGGTAACTGCTTTCCGAGATGCCTCCCCGGGGGGGGGAGGAGAATTTTGTCAACAACCTTGGCTGTCTGTCTTTGCTTGCTGCGGCCTAGATTTTTTTTTTTTACTTTAAAAACGCTTTTTTGCTCACCTTTTGCGGCGCAAAGTAGACCGGAGTGCAGAGTCCTTCGATATGTATTGCAGGAGACTATTATTTTTGTGAATTAAGTCATTCGTATGGTCGATCGGGTGGGGTGGAAACGGAGTGACGGATTTAGGCGTCCATGCACCAGCGCTTCGACGCCACACCCCCTTGCTGCGGCCTAGATAAGCTAACTGGGAAATGTAGGTGGGGGTAGGAGGTCTAACGGTACACAGGGAATTTAGACGGGCTGCTGGCACAGAATGATTGGATGGGTCACTTGAATCATGCATAAGATCAGGATTGGCGCCTCTAGAGCCAGTCCTGACACAAGTAGTCTTAGCTTGAACCCTGTACTTTTCTCAATAAACAAATCACTAATCAGTGAGTGCTGTTGAGTGTCCGCCTGTTCAAGAACCTGACATCAAAAAGTTATACCCCCATTTTATTTTATTTTTGCCTACTGAATATATCTATAACTTGCATGTGAATATAAGACAACCCCCTCTTTTTTCCGATGGCATATCTAGAAAACATCTAGTCTAGCACTGGAGTAACTATTGTAAGCCGTTTCCCCCACATACACACACTTGGGTTGCTTCTGCAGGGGCGATCCTCCTTTCTGTCTCATTGCAAGGGAGAGCAAACCCAGACGATGATGTTTTATACAAGCCCCAAAACGGATTGCTGCCACTTGAGAGGCAAGGAGGAGCAAGGGCTCAGAATGGAAGCAACATTCACTCCTGAGCAACATCTCCAATGTTATTCAATTATTTTTTAAAAACTCAGAAGTCTATTCATGCATCTCCTGCATGGGGTTGTGGTTTTTTTTGGAGGGGAGTGATCTGAAATATACAGATAAGTTTCACCAAAATAAATGAGATTCACCTCCACGTATATGTGCTTCAAATCCAGTTGTGGATGAGAGGCAGGGGGAGCAAGAGATGCTGTTACAGTAATGGTGTGAATATTACTCGTATGGTGACTAAATTTGGCTGGTTAGCCTATTGTATCAGGAGAAAGTGGAGGGACCATAATTAACCGGTTAAATTTAATTTTTACTTCATCTGTATTGGCATTTGAAAATATTTTAATATTTTAATGTTTATAATTTATATTGTCATACAAGACATATTATTTTATCATTGCTTTGATAGCAGTTATATTAACTGTATTGGTTGTATTATGGTCTTTGACCGCAATAAACTTAGAAGAGAAGAGAGAAGAGAGAGAAGAGATTGGATTTATACTCCGCCCTTCACTACCCAAAGGTGTCTCAGAGCGGCTTACAAACTCCTTTCCCCTCCCCACAACAGACACCCTGTGAGGCAGGTGGGGCTGAGAGAGCTCTTGACAGAAACTGCTCTTTTTTCAAGGACAGGTCTTATCAGAACTATGGCTTGCCCAAGGTGCAAGTGGAGGAGTGGGGAATCAAACCCGGTTCTCCCAGATTACAGTCCGCGCACTTAACCACTACACCAAACTGGCTCTCATCTTATCAGTGATGGTGACAGAAGTGCCCACTTGCATCTCTGTGACCAGGAGGATGTGGGGAAGGTGCTCTTCTCCAGTTAGAGGGCATCCTTTATGGCCAACAAGGAAAACTCACCGTCTCTTTGATGTGTTAACACCTCTTGATTGGAGGGTCCATGTTCTGGTGGGGCTTGAGCCCCAGGACCTGGCATCAAGATTGGCTATGGGCCCTGGAGTCCACATGGGGAGGAGTCTGAAAAGGAAAACTGTTCCTTTGTTTGGTTTCATTCACTGGGGGAGCTGTTGGGGGCTGATTCACCTGGGTAAATTGGCCATGAATGATGACAGAGAGGAATTATGCTAAAGATGTTGGGGGGTGTTGGGGGGGGGGGGGGGGATCATGCAAGCAACAAAGACCAGATATGCCATGGATTCTAAGTCCCCAGTTAGTAACCCTCATTTTGTTTGTTTTGCTTAGTACACCTAGATCTTTCTTGTGTACCCTGAATTTGTACCTTGTTTAATTAGAGAGAGTCTACACACTTCCTTACCCACCTGCCTTGACTACGATATGCTGAAGTTATATACCCCTGTGGTGCTGGCATCAGGTAACCCATGAGAGAGAGGGGGGGGTGTTGAAGTTTTACTTGGAGTGGTGGCAGGAAAAGGTGGGCAAGACAGTGGCTGATCTTCCCCACATGGTGACAACGTTCTGTATACATCCCAACTGTAAGCATTGCTCTGCATTACTTCTTTCAGTGAAAGTGAACAATAACTGTAACCATCTGAACTAAGTTTATTATTCCTGTTTGATCCTTGAATCTGTTAAACATCTTCATTATGCTGTATGATACTTTACTGCTCACCCTCTACCTATACATATGGAGAGATAATTTCCATTTTTGTTTCTGTCTCTGTCTTGACTCTAATTGGACCTTCCTGTCTTGACTCCAATTGGATCTTCCTGGCAACACCCCCCCCCCACAAACACACACCACCTAAATGTAATGGTTGAGGAAATTCTGGTTCACTGTATCTGAGGAAGTGTGCTTGCTCATGAAAGCTTACTGCATGAATAAAACTTTGTTGGTCTTAAAGGTGCCACTGGACTCAAACTTTGTTCTGCTGCTTCAGACCAACACGGCTACCCTACCTGAATCTCATAAATGTAACAGTCATTTTAGCATGTACCACTCCCATCCTCTAAATGCTTTATGAATAAAATAGAGATATAAGAAAGCTCTTTGAGGGACTGGAGAAAGCGACATTTCTGACTGAGAGTCTACCTGGGATTACCTAGAACAGACAAAACCAGGGTGGTGATCATTAAAAAAAATATTTTTTACCAAGTATACCTGCATTATTTGAAAGGGGGACTATGAGACACGCCTCAGAGCTGTTCTGGAAAGAGCAGTTCTCAAGAGAGCTCTCTCAGCCCCACCTACTTCACAGGGTGTCTGTTGTGGGGAGGGGAAGGGGAAGGAGATTGTAAGCCACTCTGAGTTTCCCTCGGGTAGTGAAGGGCGGGGTATAAATCCAATATCTTCTTCTTTAACCCTTTCAACCCTCGTCATTTCCCCTCCGAAAAATACCCCAGCAAGCTCTTTAACCCTTTTCCTGCGGGGGGGACGGACTATTTACCTGTAAATATTGTTAGATTTGAATCCAGTAGCAGTTTAGTAGCACCTTAGAGACCAGCAAGATTTCCAGGGTATACGTTTTCAAGAGTTAAAGCTCCCTTCATCAGATCTAAAAGCTTCTACCTTGTTGGCCGCTAAGGTGCAACTGGACTCAAATCTAGCTCTTCTACTGCAGACCAACATGGCTGCCCTCCTGAAAGTGTAAATATTGTGGATATTGTAGAAGCAGATAAGAATGCAGGTCTCCCTAACAAACTTCATCCCTCAGGGTATAGACACTGTGCCATAAGCCATGAGGCTGAACTGCACGAAGCATTCTGGTTCCATGTGAAGATCCCCATTTTGAATCTATTTATTTCTCCCCTGTGAGAAACAGGGGTCGTTTCGTAGAAAAAGAGCTAGGGAAACTCATTAGCATAACTCATTAGCATATGCCCGGCGGTGGACCTGCAAGGCCGGCGGGAGTGCAAGGAAGCCCCGCGAAGGCCCTCCCTGGCCCCAGGCAGGCAGGGGTGGGGAGAGGTGGGGAAGAAGCAACTTACCCTCCCTCTTCTCCTGCCTCCTCCTGGCTGAATGAGGGCCGGAAGTGAGGCGGCCAGAAGCAGGGGGCGGGGCTTCATCATGTGCCCCACCCCCCGTACCTCACCCGGGGGAACTGCGATCCCCCGCGATCCCCCCCGAAATGACCTCTGGTGAGAAACAAATCTATACATTTAGCTTCACACCAGCTTCTCTTTCTCCATCCCCAGTTTCTCCTTCTAAAATGAATCCATTCTTCAATGTAATTGTTGTATCAACTGGCTATGAATATAAAAATGGCATAGAGAGCAGAAGAGAAATACTGAATTTCTTGAGAATCATTTAAATTTTGACGCATTGTAAGAGAAGTGATCAGGGTTTTTGAAAATCACATTAGTCATTCAAAATCTAAGACGTCACCGTCTGTATCTTAATCTTTTGTGGCACGAAAAATGCAGTGAGCCAATGACAATGACCACATAGGAAACCAAAAAAGAAACACCAATGGCCCTTCCGTTCAGATTACACAATGTGAGAAATCCAGTCATGAGAATTACTTGGGGGAGTCTTTAGCCCATGCAAATCAGCTGTTACACAACCAATTAAACTCACAGAAACTAAAAACTTCATTCTAATTTACCCACATACTCTTTTATAGCCATTTGCACTCAATTACGCTTCATATTCTCAAGCACAGTCAGTTCTAATTATATTCTCTGACACACTTAGTTATAGTTATACTAGCAATAATACTCAGTTATATGCCTAGAAAAACATATTAATACTCATACTCAATCATACAAATAGAAACTCATACCCACTTTTCTGTTATAAAAGCAGAACGGAGCTCAGACTTCAGCTGCATTTTTTTTGTTTTTTTGTTTTTGTTTTGTGTTTTTAATGGGCTGCGTGCTGCTACGGATATTTTTAAAGCAACTGTGTACCTTAAGCTTGTCAGGTATCCACTTAAGATAAATGTGCACCAAAACCCATAAAGCAGGAATATGACAAAAGTACATCTGTAAACATTCGTATTATAGCTTTATGTTCACCGGGAAGCAGGTTTTTGACTGCAGCTCCTTGTCAGGCATAGTTCTAAAGTATATCAAATGGCTCTTAATGCCTTTGGTGACTTAGTAACAGGAGGATCCAACTCCGTTTCATGGTTTTGTGGCAGTGAGGCTGAACTCCAAGCAGCCCATTCAGATGGAGTATTTCCCCTACATGGGCTACAGAATCGGGGGAGGCTGAGCCCACTGAAACAGATACAGAAGGCAGCAGACAGCAGATTCAGAGGATGTTTTATCCAGGGAAGTTGAACATGGGGCACACAGGAAGCAAGCCTAAGGCCCCTGCCACACGGCAGGGGATAAGTCGCTCAAAGCGCGGCTTTTAAAAGTTGAGACGCCAAAGTTGAGACGCCACGGCGGGATCCCACGATCCCCTGGGCCGCGGCGCCTTTTCTCCCCGGCACGATCAGATGCCGGGGAGAAAACACAGTTCAGACGGGAAGCCTGGCGAACTGCGCATGTCGGAGCATGCGCAGTTCAGCTAGGAGCCGGGGATGAGCCGGCGCAAAGACACGCCGGCGATCTGACAGCCCGGCTTGCGCCGCTTCAAGCAGAAGAACCACCCAGGTAGGTGGTTCTTCATAGTGCGGGTTTTCGGGCGGAAAGGACAGATCGGGGACAGGCAGGCAACGCTTCCCAGATGTCGCCGTGGGATCGCGCCCGTTTGCTCCGCCCCCGATCCGTCCCGCTCCCGGCCCAAAACCCCTAGTGTGAACAGGACCTAAGTAGGCCTAATCTGATATTAAAGGTTTCCCTTGCTCAAAAGCTAGTCGAATCCGACTCTAGGGGGCGGTGCTCATCTCCATTTCCAAGCTGAAGAGCCAGCGCTGTCTAAAGGCTTCTCTGTGGTCATGTGACCAGCATGACTAAACGCCACAGTGCACGGAACACTGTTACCTTCCCACCGAAGCGGTACCTATTTACCTTCTTGCAATTTCTTGCTTTCAAACTGCTGGGTTGGCAGGAGCTGGGGCCAGAGACGGGAGCTCGCTCTGTCACGTGGCACTCGGGTCTCGAACTGCTGAGCTACAGACCTCCTGGTCTGCAACTTCAGCATCTTAAACTCTGATCCACCACGGCCCCTACTTTATTTAATGAGGCTTACTCCCAGAAAACTGTCTTTAGCAGTCTTTCCCAATTAATCAGGAGGAGGAGGAGAAGGAGATTGGATTTATTCCCCACCCTTCACTTGGAGTCTCAGAGCGGCTTACGAACTCCTTTTCCTTCCCCCCCCCCATGACAGATACCCTGTGAGGTAGGTGGGGCTGAGAGAGCTCTTTCCAGAACTATCCTTGAGAGAACAGCTCTGACAGAACTATGGCTTACCCAAGGTCATCCAGCAGATGCAAGTGGAGGAGTGGGGAAACAAACCCGGTTCTCCCAGATTAGAGTCTGCACACTTAACCACTACACAAAACCAGATTAGAGTCTGCACACTTAACCACTACACAAAACCAAGAGCACTGAGATCCGAGTCACAGGATCGTTTGGTCCCCCCCCGGCCCTAGGGATGCCAAATTAACATCGACTAGAACTAGGGCGTTCTCCTTGGTAGCTCCAATATTATGGAACCAGCTCCCCCATGAGATCCGTGCCCTCCGGGATCTCTGCCAGTTCCGGAAAGCGGTGAAGACGGAGTTATTCCACCAAGCATTTAACAACCAAGACTAAGCATGGAAGCACTTTATGGCTGCCGCCGTGAAAATGTTGTACTGTATGTAAAATTCAATTTTAATGCATTGTATAGATTGTTTTAGTGATATTGTTTGCTGGTTTTATTGTTGTAAGCCGCCCTGAGCCGCTTCGGCGGGAGGGCGGGATAAAAATCAAACAAACAAATAAATAAATAAATAAAATTAATCAGTTTAAGATTAACAGTCTGAAACCCATTCAATGAGCCAGTTTGGTGTAGTGGTTAAGTGTGCGGACTCTAATCTGGGAGAACCGGGTTTGATTCCCAACTCCTCCACTTGCACCTGGCTGGATGACCTTGGGCAAGCCGTAGCTGTGATATGAGCTGTTCTTGAAAAAAGAGCAGTTTCTGTCAAGAGCTCTCTCAGCCCCACCCACCTCACAGGGTGTCTGTTGTGGGGAGGGGAAGGGAAAGGAAAGGAAAGGAGTTTCTAAGCCGCTCAGAGACTCCCTTGGGTAGTGAAGGGCGGGGTATAAATCCAATCTCTTCTTCTCTTATTCTTCAATTTATTATTCATATATAATACATAGGGTTGCCAAGCTCCAGGTGGTGGATGGAGATCTCCTAGTATAATAACTGATCTCCAGGTGACAGTTTGCCTGGATAAAATGGTAAAGTTGGAAGGTGGATTCTATGGCATTATATCCCATTGAAGCCCCTCCCGTCTCCAAGCCCTGCCCTCTTTATGCTCCACCCCCAAAATCTCCAGGTATTTCCCAACCTGCAGCTGGCAACCCTTCTAATGGAACATATTGTATAGGAAAAAAATATATATTTTTCAGTGAAAGTATATAAAAAAGGGCAGGTGGTAGAAACCACTTTAGAAGAGATGGTCTCCCTTCTCTCACACAAAGGAAGAATGGCTTTTTGTACATACTATCACCGGGAATGCTTGATAAACCTTCTGTTCAAATTGAAATTTAATCACAAAGATCAGTCAGAATCCTCAAATACTCAAAAAACACAGTTCATTTATTGACTTAACAACCTCTGAAATTGCCTGCTATTAAACTGTCAACACATTCACACAGAGCTTTCCTTGTCCCTTGCCCACTATCTTTGTACATGTGCAATGTCACAATGCTGTCCTCCCCCCCCCAATTGACCTAAACACTTGATGGGGGGGAGGATTACTTCACAAAATAAAAAAAAAATGTTTTCATTAACTGGCTCAATCTTGCCAGGGGGTGGTGGTGGGGAGAATGGCGTGACTTTTCTCTCTAATATTCCAACTTTGCTTGAATCTCTCTCAAAAAAAATTATGCATTCTTGCAGTGGCACCAGGGAACTATAGTTCTTCCCTATAAAATTCTGACAACGCAACAGCACACGGATTATGGCCAATTGATGAATGGTGCCAACTGATCAGGTACAAAACCACACAGGCCAGATCACAATGATCCAGAGGCACAAATAATCCAGGCAAATTGCTAGAGCATATCAGATATGGTTACATGGTCAGCTGCCATGCTGAATGCAGTTGCCAGACATAAACTGCTCAAAATATTGCTCAATTTCAATTGTTCAAGCACATGTTAAGGTACTCAGAGGAAGTGTTTAACTGTATACTGAATGGGCAGGCACTAGAAACAAGGTCACTTGGATTTCTGAACTCCCCTCCCCCCAAAAAGTTTGAAGTATCTGCGTAAAAACACAGAAGTGTATCACCTACAATCAAAGTGTACTTTTCACTCAGAACTTGTTTTCACTTGCATGCGATTTCATGCGGATGAAATCAATTAATTAATTGGGAAAAACTCATTTGATCCTTCTCAGGAGTCAGACATGGGGGTCATTTGCTCTAACATTAATTTCCTCAGGCAACTGCGCCAACATTAGAGGTTTTCTTGAAGAGGTATTATCAAGGGCTGAGATTTCTTTTATCATGTATCAGCCCTAGATGCAGGGATATGTCTGATTTCTGGTACACTGTGATTATAGGCAGAGATGTGGGGTGGGGTGGCACAGAAGTGATACAGGTAGCTCTAGGAATTGCCAGAAACTCTATGGCAAAACCATAGAGTTTCTGGTGATTCTTAGAGATACTCTATGTCACTTCCATTTACTTTCTCACTGGAAGGTGACAGAGCGCCACATATAACACTGATTTTTTAAAAAAGGAATTCTCCTACTGCCGCTTGCAGCAGTGAAAGGTACCAGGAGCATGTGTGGGGGGATCTCCCACAAGGGAAATGGGACTCCCAGAGGCAACATGAATTCTATCTTCTCTTTCTGGGGGTTTTCTACTCCCGAGCCCCTAAAACGATTATCTCATTGAAAGTTCGTTGAGAGTTTTGCTCATTAGTTTTATATTCCCACCACCCTTTGTCTTGCACTTGGATATGAGATGACTTCCTGACACAAGCGTCAGCCATTCAGCATGGTATACAAACATACTCTGAAGAGGCTTTCTGGTCTGCAAATCTGTCTTTTTTTCTCAAAGAGAATAAAAAAGATTCCTTCTCAGCCCAAACCTGAGCAGAAGATTATGCTCGAGTTGCAGTGATCATGCTTCCAAAACAAGCTCAGTTGAAATGAATTCTGGAGAAACGACTGAGGGGGGGAAACCCACAAGTATGAAACAGTAGCTAACCTCCAACTCAGTACATGCTAGGAAGTAAGAAGATATATTCAACCTGACCCTCAATTTCCTTTCCTATTACATTTCTGAATTAAATTTCCCTTAGTCCTGCATTTCTTGCTGTTTCCGTCCCTGTCCTAGCCTCAACCTACATCTTCAGGTACTGTAACAATGCTACGTTCGCTTGTAAGTCTCCTCTTGAAAACGAGCGCTGTGAGGAGCTCCCAGCTGGCAGAAAGCCATTCCCAAAGGAATGGAAAGAGATTCCAAGAGGTAATCTGTCCATCTGCTCAACGTGTGTTCTTCTAAAGCCTGCCCTTTCCAACAAATCCCAGTTTTTTCCCCAAGAGCCTAATTACACAGAAATTGCTCTCACCAGACTTCAGGGCATTTTATTTTTTAAAAATGAAAAATTTAATGATGCTTCATGTTGGCAAACCCAGGAAGGTTCTTATTCTGACTTGGTTCTACAGTTTCTACTTAGCAGTCAGGGTAGAAAGCCCCTGAGTATCCAGGATAAAGGGAAATTCTGACGAGAACAATGTAGTGAGCCTCAGACAGCTATTTTCAAGGGAATGGAGAGAAGCAATCACATCTTGCCCTGTGCTCTCTCTCCCTGATAGTAAAATGACATTTTGTCACTTCGCCCAACTAGAAATTTTATACATACATACATACACACATTTTTTAAAAAAGGTAAAGGTTCCCTTGCTCGAAAGCCAGTCGAGTCCGACTCTAGTGTTGCGGTGCTCATCTCCGTTTCAAAGCCGAAAAGCCAGCACTGTCCGAAGACATTTCCGTGGTCATGTGGCCGGCATGACTAAACACCAAGGTACGCGGAACGCTGTTACCTTTCCACTGAAGTGGTACCTATTTATCTACTTGCAATTTCTTGCTTTCAAACTGCTAGGTTGGCAGGAGCTGGAATTAGAGACGGGAGCTCACTCCGTCGTGTGGCAACTCGGGTCTCGAACTGCTGAACTAATGACCTTCCACAGCCTGCAATTCAGCATCTTAACCACTTGAGCCACCGCAGCTCCTACATACACACATTTGTGTGTGTGTGTGTGTGTATATATATATATACATATATATATACACACACCTGCAAGCAATTTGCATCAAAATGAACAAGAGCCTGCTGTGCAATCTTAAACATATTTGCTCAGAAATAATTTTAATGGAACGTTCTGGAACTACATGTTATGTGGGAGATCCAATCTCCTGACATTTTCAGTGCTGTAAAGCAGCTGTGGGGAGGGATGGGTGTTCAACCCTTCCCCATGCAATTTTCTGATGGGATGCAAGGATGTGGAAAACTCTTTTCAGCCATAGAATGGGGGAGTTGTGTATCAGCATTTCCCCATGTGATTGTTCTAGTATTAGGACAATTTCTTTCAGGAAAACAACCAAGCGGAAAGGGTTAACACCCACAGTCCCAGACCAAACCAAATTTTTGACACAGCCCTGTGATTGCTTTTGAACATTATAATAATACACCTGGAGATTTGATCACAGATCTCTGACATTACACGTAGTTCATTCCTTCCATCCAAGTGTACAGATAATGGCAGACTTGGGCTAGAATCCTCTACAAAGGCTGCAATTCTAAGAACACTTTCTAGGAATAAGCCCCACTGAATAAAATGGGACCTAATTCTGAGTAGATGTGTTTAGGATTGTTCCCACACTCACAGAAGTATTAGTCCAACTGAAATCAGTGGGTTTTGGAATTAGCACGCACAGGAATGGGTGGAGTGACACAACAGGAACATGAATTTCATGTCCCTGTTGTATGTAAAGAGAGCCAGTTTGGTGTAGTGGTTAAGTGCATGGACTCTAATCTGGGACAACCGGGTTTGATTCCCCACTCCTCCACTTGCACCTGCTGGATGACTTTGGCCAAGCCATAGTTCTGGCACAGCTGTTCTTGAAAAATAACCCTGTGAGGAGTGACTTGTCATCCAGTGACAATGTGGCTGACCAAGGGTTTGAACAGGGGTTTCTCTAGAGCAAAATTTTAGCTGGAAAATTTGCAGTTTGGACTGGGTAATTTTTTTTGTCCTGACCTGGATAGCCCAAGCTACCTGCTTTTAGAAGCTAAGCAAAGTCAGCCCTAGTCAGTATTTGGATGGGAGACCACCAAGAAATACCAGGGTCATGACACCGAGGCAGGTGCCGAAAAACCATCTCTGAACATCTTTTTACCTTGAAAACACTATGGGGCCACCATAAATCAGCTATGACTTGTCAGCAAAAAAAAAAAATCACCAAAAAAGGTTAGATGGGGCAAATATTTGTGTTTTCAAAAGCCACTCTTTCTCTTGGCTTTGTCTGCTTTTGCACTGATTTTTTTGCCCTTCACTGATGCTTCTTATTCCTGGACTAATCATATGTTCCCACCTAATCATGTGTCATGCAGAGAACAGGATGATACTCCTCCCAATCAAATTGGACTATGGGATGACACCAGCCAGGGCAATTTAAATGAATAAATGAACAGTTTTGCAAGGAGCGCCAGTGAAAAAAATGCTCAAAAGAGGATGTGATTTTTCAGCCCTGCACAAAATATTTAAACACACACACACACAATTTGCAAGCGGTTTCAGCTCTCACGTGAAGCTGTGTTATCCTCCAGTACAGTTCTATGGAACTGGAGTTATAAGTTTAAGGTTCTCTAACAGCAACGGCTTAAGCATATAATGCTCCCCTTGTCTACACAGGCATTAATGCTGTGCTTCTTAATTTTTTTTTAATAGTGTGGATTGTGGCTCATAAATGGTTTTCCCTCCCCTTTGCTATCACACAAACCATCTCCTTTGTGATCATCTAATATCTCTATAGCAACCACACCAATTACTTGCATAGGAAAGTAACATCAGGGAAGTATATTTTTAGATGCCTTTTAATGTGTAATTTACCAGCAGGAAACTAAAAGGCGAACCACCTCCATGCCAGCGAGTTCTTCAAGACCTACAAACCAGAATCTGAACACGTCTGCCCATTTAGTCTTTGTTTCAGACACACATGTACACACAAACATCCCACTTAACACAATTTTGTTTTCAGAGACTCACTTTTCTTTGACACTGTATGCAAATATCATCACTGGACTCCAGCCCATCCGTTATTTGAAACGCTGACTGAAAAGCACACTGGTGTCCAAAACGCTGCTCATAAACCAAACTGGATGTTCTACAGAATTATCTATTGGCTTTACAGGAAAGTTTTGCGGGTAAGGCTTATTTATTCAAGCTCATAGTCTCACTTGCCAGTTTTTCATGACTTTATTGACCCAGTGACCTAAATAGATAATCAGGGCTGTTCATTTGTACCATTTGAATTGTAAAAGTGTCAGACAACGAAGATAAGCAAGAGGCAGTCCTCACTGTCTGACGAAGGGAGCTTTGACTCTCAAATGCTTATGCCCTGGAAATCTTGTTGGTCTCTAAGGTGCTTTTGGATTTGAATCTACCAGTTCTACTGCAGGTCAACATGGCTGTCCCTGTCCTCCCCCCCCCCACTTTCTAAGCAGCTCCCATGTTGTTGGGGGGGGATTTGTTGGACGAAAAAGCTTCTTTACTCTTATCGATGGCTAGTTCACATTCACCTATACAAATGTGGAGCTCTTCGTTAACAGTTTCAATTTATTTATTCAGATATTTATACCCGGTTTTCTCCCCAGTGGGGGCCCAAAGTGGCCACCCCCTGAAACTAAGCAGTTCTAAGGCTCCCAGAGTCCAAGCTTTTTTTTGTTGGTTCCTCATGAGGCTAGTTAACACGGGCACCAGGAAGAGTGTGTGATCCACTGCTTACCTCCATGCATCTATTTCTGTATATTCACACCATCAAATTTGTGCATATTCACACAAACAACCTGTCTTTTTGTGCAACATACTGATGGCGCAGGTTGTGCACAGAGGTGTGTGGATATACAGAGAGGTATATGATGGCAGAACACATTCTTTTTTTTATATTTAAATTTTTATTGGCAATAATAGTTTCAAAATACAACAGTTAGATAAGACAGTTTATAAACAGTGTTGAGAAAGAACTTTTTTCGACATTTATGACATCATTAACACGTAGACTAACTTAACAGCTTCGAAGTTAGCTGGAATACTAAGATTTGTAAGCTATTAAAAAATAGAAACTTAACATTAAAGAACAATTTCTGTGCTAAAACACTCGTGAATGAACCTTACAGACAATACTGGTGCTTTTCCTATATTGCTTTGTAAATCATGTGGGATGTGTCTAAGTATTATGCTAAAGTGTGGTACCATCTTTTGTTATGAGTTGAGCTATGTCCTTAAAGAATGTCAATCTTATATCCATTCATTATACTTCTTCCATGTTTGGGGTAGGTATTCTTCATTTGCTAAAAATTCCAGGATCGGAAACCATTTCGCATTAAAGTGGGAGCCAGAGGAAGGCTTGGCTTTGGTAGTGTATTTGTCAGTAATGCTTTCCATTATATACTGGTCCCATAGCTTTCGAAACCATGTCTGCGTATCAGCTGCTTTGTCATTTTTCCAATGTGAGGCAATAGATGTTCTTGCTGCGTAAAGCATTGTTGCAAGTGTGCTCTTATAATGATGTCGTTCTATATTTTGGGGGCAGACTTCTAGTAATAACTGCTCCGGATTCAGGGCTACATCGATGCCTAGTATGGATTTGATATGTTGTAAGACTTCAAGCCAAAATTGCCGTGTTTTTTTACATTGCCACCAGCTGTGGGGAAATGAACCTTCCTGACTGCGACCCTTCCAACAGAGAGGTGAGTATTTTGTTGACATACGTGATAGGTTTAGAGGGGTAAGGTACCATCTTGTGATTTTTAGTTTTTGTAGTTCTATCGGCAAAGATCTTGGAATGTGTCTTGGGGGAGACCAAATTTTAGCCCATGTTTCATCATCAAGTTGTAAAGTGCAATCTTTTTGCCACACCTTCTGGTAGGATAATAATTTGGCACTATTTTCTTTCAGTAATGTTTTATAGATTGCTGAGATCATACCTCTGTTTCTCATTGAACAGTTGAATGATGACTTCCAAGTCTGTGTGCAGCTAAATGAATATAGAGGTAATTTTTTTCTGATGAATTACATGTTGAATTTGCAAATATAGGAACCAGGGTATGGGAGCATTTAGAGTGTTTTCAAGGTCATGTTTTGGTAAGATTCCTCTGGTATTAACGATGCCATAATATCTGGATAGCTTAGCTTTTTTCCAGTTACAAGTATTGATTGGGTGAACTGTCTCTGTGAACCAGGGATGGGAGGTGAATGTGGCATATCTAGAAGTTTCAGGGAGGAGTTTTTTACTGATCATTCTCCAACTATTTATCAATGGACAAAGAAAGAAATTCTCTCTTGCTCTGGATGTAGAGAGGTAAGCATTGTCCCAAATCAAAGTGTCTAAGGAAGAAGAAGCTGGTCTGAGCATATTTGTGTCCATTCTGGTGGAGGCTAAGAGAATTGGATTCGCTTCTGGAAGTTCTGTGGGTTGAAATAGGGGGGCCAAAAGGAAACTTAACACTGGGAGTTTGTTATCGCCCACCAGATCAAAAGATAGAGGAGGATTATAAAATGATGAATGAATTAAAGATAGCAGCTAGACAAAAACACTGTGTCATAATAGGTGATTTTAACTACCCACACATTGATTGGGTCAATATGTGTTCTAGTCGAGAGAAAGAGATTGAGTTTCTAGACACTCTAAATGACTGTGCTATGGAGCAGATGGTCACAGAAGACTACCAGGGGAGAGGTGATCCTTGATTTGGTCCTAAGTAACACTCAAGACCTGGTGAGAGATGTAAAAGTAATTGCACCGCTTGGGAACAGTGATCATAATGTTGTTGAGTTCAACATTTGTATAAATAGGGAATTGGCCAAAAAGACTCACACAACCACTTTTAACTTTAAAAGGGGTAATTTTAATGATATGAGGGGACATGTGGGGATGAAACTGAAGGGAAAAGTAGAAAGGGTCAAAACCATTGGGGAAGCTTGGAAACTATTTAAAACTACAATTCTAGAAGCTCAAAAAATATATATTCCGCAGGTTAGGAAAGGCACAAACAGGTATAGGAAAAAGCCTGCATGGTTAACAAACAAAGTAATGGAAGCTGTAAAAGGTAAAAAGGATTCCTTTAAGCGGTGGAAAGCTAGTCACAGTGAGGCTGATAAAATGGAACACAGGCTATGGCAAATAAAATGCAAGTCTGTGGTCAGGCAGGCAAAAAGGGAATATGAGGAGCATATAGCAAAAAACGTAAAAACCAACAATAAAACTTTCTTCAAATACATTAGGAACAGGAAACCAGTCAGGGAGGCAGTGGGGTCCTTGGATGACCAAGGGGTAAAAGGAGTACTGAAGGATGATAGGGGAATGGCTGAGAAGCTAAATGCATTTTTTGCCTCCGTCTTCACTGTGGAAGATGAGAAATGCTTGCCCACTCCAGAACCGCTCAGTTCGGGAGGGGTGTTGAAAGACCTGAGTCAGATTAAGGTAACAAGAGAGGAGGTTCTAAAACTGATAGACAACTTAAAAACTGTCTCTGGGATGGACACTCTCCTCCCCCCATAAGCATGTGGGAGAGAACTACTGTCTGCACTGTTGCGGATGGGCGTGTCCCAAAATGGCCCCATCCTCTCTTCAACCACCAGATGAATGCAGGGCCAACCCCCTCCACCGTGGCCTAGGAGCCACCCACACAGTAGTAGTTTGCAGGGCAGGGCCAACCTTCCTGCCCTGCCCAGGCCTAGGATTCACCCACACGGTAGGAGGCTTAGTCCCCGGGCCCACCCTCCCTCCACAGATGGACATGGCTGCAGGACAGGGCAACCCTCCCACCCTGCACAAGGCCCAGGAGAGGAGCCGCCCTCTGTTTGGCCACTTTACCAGTGTGGAGATGGAGCCGTGGAATGCAGGCAGGCCTTATCAGGCTCCCATTTAGAGGAGGAGACATCAAATGCAGAAGTTAGCAATGCCTCTCCATGACATCCCTGGTCTAAACTGAGTCCATTACGGACAACCAATGCATGGTGTCCCTCAATGACTGATGACTCCAGTCAGGTGCTGATAAGGGTGGACATGTGAAACAATGCACTGCAATCACCTAGCAGGGTGAGTTATAGGATGGCTCAAAGCCCAGCCCACCAAGTGCAACAACGAGACAGGAAGGAATTGTCCTGCGCCGGCAGACTGCAGTCATCTTGCCAGCAGGGCAAGTGAGGGGGGGTGTCATACAAGCCAACAAGGAGAGAAAAGAAGGACTGGCTGGTCAGTCATGTTAAACTTCTATCCCAGGCTCCAGCTTGTGGATGCAATGGGAGGAAAACGCTCATTGGTGACTGCAGCAAATCCCTCGAGTCCTGGTGGAAAAGGTCAGTCAACCAGTAATCACCTTGACAATGTCGTGAGGGAAGGGTGATGACTGTCTAGCCCCACCCAACACAAACAAAACAACAGCTTCCAGCCTGCTCCTAAACAAGGCCCTTGCCTCCGTCTGGTCCAGCAAGCAGCACCTACATAGCCGTGTGAGAGAGAGCTGATCCTGCACTGAGCAGGGGGCTGGACTAGATGGCCTGTATGGCCCCTTCCAACTCTGTGATTCTGTGATACGGGATGGCTGCAGCCATTGTGCCAGTGGGGAGTGTGAAAGGGGTTGGCCAGGGTCCAGGAAATGAAGGGAAGCCCCTCTCAGATGAGAAGGGGAACCGAACTCCAAAGCAAGCACTGGGTGTTGACGTGCTGCCTTGAAAAACCCAGGCCATCGCAGGCAAAGAGGATGCCACAGTGCCCCACACCTGTTGCCGTAATGGCTTCTGCCACTACAGAAGATCTCTGACATGCACCGCCTGTCCTTGCCAGAAGAACAACAGTGTGGGCTTGGTAATCCCCTCGCCCACAAACGGCGGCGGTGGCTGGTGGCCGGAAGTCACAAAGTGAGGTGGCTCAGAGTCAGGGACCAAAGGGAGTGAAGAGACAAAGAGGGAGACAGAAAGAAGAGGAGGAGGAGGAGGAAGAGGAGGAGAATTGGTGTTATACTCCACTCTTCACTACCTGAAGGACTCTTGGAGCGGCTTACAATCTCCTTCCCTTCCTCTCCTGTGAGGTAGGTGGGGCTGAGAGATTTCTGAGAAAACTGCTTTTGAGAGAACAACTCTGAGAGAACTGTGACTGACCCAAGGTCAACCAGCTGGCTTCAGGTGGAGGAGTGGGAATAAAACCTGGTTCTCCATATTAGAGTCTGCTGCTCTTTACCACTAAACCAAGCTGGGAGGCAGGCTAGCAAACACAGATCACTCCCCAAGGAGAAGCAGGTCAGTGTGTGTGTGTGTGTGTGTGTGTGTGTGAGAGAGAGATCTGGGACTAAAGGAAAGTCAACCTAGTAACTCTGGAACAATATTCATTTGTATATTTGATTTTTAAACTGCCCTCCCCCATACATGGGGCTCAGAATGGTGTACAACGTCAAAGAGATACAGTCACATTTAACACAAGTTTAAAAACAGTAAAACAAATACAGTAAACCATTCCCAATGGCGCCTTAATTAAGTCAGATTTATCCTAACCCCCAAAGGGGTCAGAGGGAAAGGGAAAGGTGGCGCCATTGCTGTCCTCAGCCATAAGCCTGGCGGGACAGGTCCCTCAAGGCAAGGTGGATGCTGGGAGGCAAGCTGGCAAACCCCCCAAGGAGAAGCAAATCAGTAGGAGGGTTTCAAATGGAGAGCAGTGGGCAGTGAAGACAAACACAGATCACCCCAAAACAAAAAGCAGCCCTGTGTGTGTGTGTGGGGGGGATAAAATGGCAGAGAACTAAGTAGAAGCCCCCCCTAAAAATACCCAAAGAGCAATCTGCCATCTTACTGTAACCCAAAGTTTGTGTGGGGGCGGGGGTTGAAATAAAATGAAAAGAAAAAGGAAGGGAAACCACCAAGGAAGCAGACAGCAGGAAATATCCACTAAACAAATATGCCACGTGAAAGAGGAATTCAGTTCCAATTTTCCCACCCTTTGCAGCAAACAAACAAACAAAAAATGAACTGCGACACAGAGGAACCCAGGGCAAAGCAAAGCACCCTGTCTCCTGACTAAGCTAGCTAAGCAATCCCCCCCCATCACGCCCAGCAACAAAGCTCTTTCGTGATTACACCCTCTCCATCCAAAACTACAATGCCAACAAAGGGAATGTGCCCAGCAACAAAGCCCTTTCGTGATTGCATCCTCTCCATCCAAAACCACAATGCCAACAAAGGGAATGCACGCTCGTCCTACACTTATATAGATCGAAGTCCCATCACGACAAATGGGAACTCTGTTATTGGCAGGCAGCAGTGCCTGTCAAACTTTGGAGAGTTCCTATTGGTGTTTCCAAGGCTGAAAAACACCACCCCCACTTAGGGTTGCCAGGTCTGGGTTGGAAAATACCTGGAGACTTTGGGGGTGGATCCAGGAGAGGCTGCGGTTTGGGGAGAGGAGGGGCTTCAGCATGGTACAATACCATAGAGTCCACCCTTCAAAGCAGCCATTTTCTCCAGGGGAGCTGATCTCTGTTAGCTGGGGATCAGTTGTAAAAGCGGGAGATCTCCAGGCCCCACCTGGAGGCTGGCAACCCTACCCCCACTATTGTGTAGCATTTTTGTGCTAGAGTTTCTGTGTGGCTTTCATTTTCCGAGCTGCCCCAAGCCGTGCCCAAAAGCTTGGAGATTTCTTCTGAGACAATGTGCATGCTGAATGTTGCCTCCCGAGCCCCGATCCAGCCAGAATTCATCACAAACTATGGCTCATCACACCGTTTATGCCCATTCCTAGCAATTAAGCCTCACTGCAGAGTTAGGATGAAAAATTCTTGTGATTTTTAAAAAATTTGGTGCCCAAATTATGTTCCTTGGTGGGGAGGCTAGAAAAATGTATGTCTTAAGGTCCGGGAGAAGAAGAATTTATTTATTTATTTATTTATTTGGATTTTTACCCCACCCTCCCCGCAAAACAGGCTCAGAGCGGCTTACAAGGGACAAAGCCCATATAAAACAGGATAAAAGCAATAAAAACATTAATAACAATTAATCACAATTAAGCAGAAGAAAAAGAAGAAGAAGAAGAGATTGGATTTATACCCCGTCTTTCATGGCCCAAGGGAATCTCAGAGCGGCTTACAAACTCCTTTCCCTTCCCCTCCCCACAACAGACACCCTGTGAGGTAGGTGGGGCTGAGAGAGCTCTGACAGAAACTGCCCTTTTTCATGGACAGCTCTTATCAGAACTATGCCTTGCCCAAGGTCATCCAGCAGGTGCAAGTGGAGGAGTGGGGAATCTAACACGGTTCTCCCAGATTAGAGTCCGCGCACTTAACCACTGCACCAAACTGGCTCTCCAAACTGGATTTTCCCTACTGTCCTGCTGGAATAGACACTGGAAGTCAGTATTTTATTCTTTTAAAAATCATATGTATTTTCATTCTGTACTTTCTCTAAAGACTTCAGGCACTTTTACCTAATGTTGGGTTTTTATTTTTAATCTGTAAGCCACCTTGGGCAGGTCCCTTTTGAGGCTGCATAAAATATTTCTAAATACATAAAAATAAATATACGTTCCTTCCCTCTCCTACTTTACCCTTACAACCACTTTCTGAGGTAAATTAAGCTGAATATATATATTTCCATTGTACTCATCCAACAGACTGATGTAATATATATCTACCTGTAACATTTTCATCTTGCCTTTCTGACAAAAATCTCAGGGCAGCACACATACTTATTCTATCCCATTTTTTTCCTCTCAGCAATTCTGAGGAACGTAAGGCTGGGAGAGAGTGTCTTGCTCAAGCACAAATCTGAACCCAGTTCTCCCTGGTCCTATTCCAACACACTATATACCACACTGGCTCTAAAAGGAAAACAAAGCAAAAACTCTGTTATTTACCCCTGGCACTTTGTTTAGTATAATAACCCTCAACTGCAGCTGTTTAACATGCCCAGTAGTGTTCTTATCTGCTGCATTACAGCTCCGTACTGGACTCCAACCATTTAAGCCTAATGTTTTATCAGCTGTTTTTATTCACTGATTTGAAGGGGGGGGGTTGTTTGTTTTTTAATCTAATGTTCCAACAGTTCTATGTTGGTCATTTTGTCTTATTTCATGTTGTCTTACAATGTCGCCATTGCTTTAATCGTTTTACCTCACAAGCTGCTTTGACGACTGTTGCTGGAAAGCATGGCCTAAAAGTACCACATAACAAACAAACAAAGTGGCTCCCCCCAAAAAAAAATGTAACATGACCAATACGCCCCCTATAGCTCCTCTCAATCCAAATCCCCGAGTTTCTTTTATCTGTGCCTGCAAGAGACTGGCGGTTATATGGGAAAGTGCCACACAGTTCTCTGAAGTTCTCAGTGTTCAGCCAGCCCTGCAGGCTTAAAGCTGCCAAAGGGGCATGTTCACTTCATGCTTATGGTCGGTCTCGTCAGGCAGCTTTTAAAAAAAAAATGCTCCTGAGGAGAAAAGATACATGAAAACAAAAAAGCTGAAGGCAGCTCTGCAGCACAAAGATTTGTTGCACTCCAGTGCTTGCTGTGTACCATACAGAGAAGCCTCATGAAAAGGCCCAAGTTCGTGCCAAATCAGCCCAAGAGCAGCCTCGATGCAAAGCTGCAAAGAGATCTCATCTAGGAGATGCTATGGCATACTTCCTGTTGCTCTAGAGGCCAGATTCCTGTTTCAATTTAGCTTCTTCTATCTGTGAATGGAACTCCCGGGCTTTTATCTTTGCATCATTTTCTATTTCTTCATACCCAAACTTTCCCATAAAATGTACACATTTTTTCCAGTGTTGTTTGTGCCTCAATTGTGCATAAAAGGTATCAAAGAATAAAAGGAGGAAAATGAGCAGAACAAAAAGCCTGACAATGACAAAAAAAAGAAAAGAAAGGGCCTATTTGTACATCCCAGATCTCCTCCTATAAGAGAAGAAGCACAGCGCTGACTTGCTTCCTGCTTAGAACATAAGAAGAGCCCTGCTGGATCAGACCAGTGGTCCATCTGGTCCAGCCCCCTTACAGTGGCTACACAATCCCTCTGTAGAGCCAACAACAGGACACAGGCGACTGAGGCCTTCCCCTGATGTTGCCTCCTGGAACTGGGATTCAGTGGTTGACTGCCTCTGAACGTGAAGATTGCCTTAAGGAGATCCCACCTCCAGGAATAGCTTGGGAGGAATCAGATGACTCCTGCAGAAGTGGGAGACTGGCAAAAAACACCACCACCCCTGTACCCATGAAAATCTAGGCAGGACCCAGCCACTGAGTCTTTGAATAGCATATAGTTATAATGGATCTCTGCAAACTGCTGAGAAAGGTATCAGCAAGCAACTAAAACAAGGAGTCAAAAATGAGAAAGGTATCAGCAAGCAACTAAAACAAGGAGTCAAAAATGAAAAGTGATTCTACAACTGTTACCTATGAAAAATCTATTCACCAAATTCATACTTTCCTAGGACAAAAATTTGAGATGTGGTGCTGAAGAAGGCTCCTGCGCATTCCTTGGACAGCAATGGTGACAAACAAGCAAGTATTGGAGTGCATAAAACCAGACATGTCATTGGATGGAAAAATCACAAAACTGTGTGTTAGATCACCGCTAACAAAGATCTGAAAAGTGATTTCAACAAAAGTGATCAGCTTTATTATAGGTACGAACAAGCGCTTGAAAGAAGTCATAACCAGAACAGATTAACATTGGGAGCTAGGCTCCTTTTAAACATTCCCGGGCTAATGTAGCCACGCCTATTTACACTAATCAACCAATGAGGTTGTGCAGATAATGTCCAATGAGAGTTCTTCTCTCGCAGGGAATAGTGCAGTTCTGATTGGTCACTGATGTGGAGCGACCAATAGTAAGTCAGTTCGGAGGAGCCCTTGTCTGGCTCGAAGCTTAACATGTAGAGTGAACACGGCGATTCACGTAAGCCTTTCGAATACACCATAATTCCTCCCCCCCTAAGTTAAAACAGTACAGCATTTATAAATCATACATTACCCGTTTCCACAATATATAAGCCACAGCACAGGTCAGGGTTGTGCGCGCAAACAAATGCTGCTGCAGCCTCTCATCACGAAGGCCACACACCAGTCGGTCTCTGAGTGCCTCCTCAATGTTGGTAAAATTGCACGGCTGCGCTGCCTTCCGTAGGGCCGCCACAAACTCTGCGATTGACTCGCTTGCTGCCTGGCTCCGTTTGTAGAAAACATGCCAGCAGGCAATCTCTGATGGCTGTGGGGAGAAATGGGCCTTCAGCTTTTGTGTAAGCTCCTGGAACAACACCGTCTTATTGTTGGCCGGAGCTACCAACGACCTGGCAATGTCAAAAACGTTCTTCCCGCAGGAACTCAGCAGGCTGGCTCGCTTCTTCACCTCCGCCTCGATGTCGTTGGCCTTCAAGTGGAACTCGAACTGTGCAAGGTACACATCCCAATCTTCCGTCGCGGGTTCGAATGCCTCGAACTTCTGGCTATTGGCCATCCTGGCAGGTTCGTCCACTGGTGCTCGTGGTGCTTCCGCTGGAGTGGCCATGGTGCTGTGCTTGTCCTCGTTCGTCATGGGGTTTGTTAAGCAGGGCTGCCTACCCACTCTAACATCCCATCCTCATCGCCAATTGTTAGATCGCCGCTAACAAAGATCCGGAGAGTGATTTCAACAAAAGTGATCAGCTTTATTGTAGGTACGAACAAGCGCTTGAAAGAAGTCATAACCAGAACAGATTAACATTGGGAGCTAGGCTCCTTTTAAACATTCCTGGGCTAATGTAGCCACGCCTATTTACACTAATCAACCAATGAATTTGTGTGGATAACATCCAATGGGAGTTCTTCCCTCGCAGGGAATAGTGCAGTTCTGATTGGTCGCTGATGTGGAGCGACCAATAGTAAGTCAGTTCAGAGGAGCCTTTGTCTGGCTTGAAGCTTAACCTGTAGAGTGAACACGGCGATTCATGTAAGCCTTTCGAATACACCACACTGTGACTGACTTATTTCGGCCATGTCATGCAGAAGAACTCACTAGAAAAAGCAATTATGCTTGTTGGTTAGTGGCAAAAGGAAACCGGGCCGCCAAAGAACATGGTGGCTAGACACCATAAAAGTTGACACCAGTCTGAGCATGGAATGACTCAAAGAAACAGTACAAGATTGGAAAATGTGAAGAGAGCTGGCCCACAGAATCGCCAAGAGTCGGACACAACTGAATGGCTAAAAACAACAACAGAATAAAGATTACTTCTGTTCTAATCCTATGCAAGAAAGCACTATTCAGTAAAGTTTATTGCCAAGCAAACATGTATAGGATTACATTATACGGCTCTTTGTTTAACATGAGAAATTCACAACACTGACTTCCAAGTACGGCACATCATGGACCAGTGTCACTATATTCATTCCATTCCATCTTTCTTCTAGTGCTGAGTAGAAATCTGAGCACCTTTAATCCTAGTGTAAGCACACCACAATTCTCTCCAAAACTCAATTCTATGGCACGCATTATATACCTAAGGAATCATAGTTTCCTATATAATAAACCTTTCATTTATTTTTTTACATGAATACCTTTAGTAAATTGACTTCTATAGAGTTTTTAAAGGGCCATTGGAAGATGAAGTAAGTTACCTTATAGATATCGAGGAATCCACACTGGTGGTCAAATCGTGTGTAGAGCTCATTGAGCATGCTGATCACCTGCATGGGGGTGCATTGAGCGCAGACCGCTGTGAAGCCAACAATGTCCGAGAAGAGCATGGTCACATCGTCAAACTTTCTGGCTTGAACTTGTTGCCCTTGCCACAGTTGCTGAGCCACTTCTTCTGGGAAGATGGAAATGAGGAGGTCCACCGTTTTCTTCTTCTCCTCTTCCAGAGCCTGGTGTGTTCGTTCCAACGTAGCCTTCAGTTTGTCCATTCGCTTTTTCAAGCCATCCTGAGCCTTTGCCTGCTCCCCAACGAGGATGACGTCACGGGTAGCATCGTGGATCGGTATGTCAGAAAGGTGGAGTCCTCGGCCCATCAGTTCATCCAGCTTGTCCACACAAGGGGAACCCAAAAACAAAATGGAGTTGGATTCTGGGACATGGATCATCTGTCCTTTGATTTCCATCACCTGAAAACACAGAAATTGAAACATCATGATGATATCCTAATATTGATAAGAGCCTGGATAGCCCAGGCTAGCCCGATCTTGTCAGATCTCGGAAGCTAAGCAGGGTTGTACCTGGTCATTATTTGGATGGGAGACCACCAAGGAATAACAGAGTTGCTATGCAGAGGCAGGCAATGGCATACCACCTCTGAATGTCTCTTGCCTTGAATGTCTGAATGTCTCTTGCCTTATGTGGTCAACATAGGGCTGCCAAATCCCCCCGGGGGGCGGAATTCCCCCTGCTTTGGAGCCCCAATTTCCACCCCCGCGGAATCGGGGCCCGGGGGAAACCCCACTCCCGCATGTACGTCACTTCCCTGTGACATCATCACGCTGGGGCGGGGCACAGCCATTTGAGGGGAAAATTCTATGTTTTCCCCTCAAATGGCTGTGCCCCGC
>NW_015176018.1:236191-239565 GCF_001447785.1 Gekko japonicus | reverse complement strand
TCACTCCCCTCAGGAGAGCCCCTCAAAGGAGCTAATACTCAGTCCCAGCAAGTACCTCTGCAAAAAAAAAAAAAAATCCTGGCAACATTTACCTGCTTCCGTGGGTTTACCCTTTCACATTAACATTAGGTAATAAATACCAGCCTCAAATTGAAGTAACATCTAGTTTCCCCATTTCTATGCTTTCTCTCTCCCTAAAGGACATCCTCTCTTTAGACTCCAGCATATGTCTTTTTGCCAGTTTATACTCAGAACCATGTCTCCCTTGCTTTGCAAAAAGCTGCTTCTCAGAGCACCTCCCTCAGAACCAGTTTGGTGTAGTGGTTAAGTGCGTGGACTCTAATCTGGGAGAACCAGGTTTGATTCCCCACTCCTCCACTTGCACCTGCTGGATGATCTTGGGCAAGCCATAGTTCTGGCACAGCTGTTCTTGAAAAAGAGCAGTTTCTGTCAGAGCTCTCTCAGTCCCACCTACCTCACAGGGTGTTTGTTGTGGGGAGGGGAAGGGAAAGGAGTTTATAAGTCGCTCTGAGACTCCCTTGGGCTGTGAAAGATGGGGTATAAATCCAATCTCTTCTTCATCTTCATCTTTATCTTCTTCTTCACCAGAACCTTTGCCTGGGAGAGACCATGGTGGCATTCTATGGGGTTTTGCTCTGCCAAGGGAGGTGTGGAGGTGTCTCAGTAGCCTACTGCACTGGACAATCCCTTGCACTGACTGAATGTGCAGGAAAAGAGTGTGCTGGCTTCACCCCTTACCTCTACAAGAATGCCTGGTTGTCTGCAGGGGAAGCTGTGCAGAGGAAATAGCTATGCAAACTCTTCCTTCTTCCATGATCAGCGACATTCCAAAACCAGCACTGCTGGCCACAAGGATGGAGCGTTCACACAGCCACTTCTGTACCCACTTTCCCCTGCAGATAAACGGGCAATGGGTTGGGTCCCATGAATTCAGTTGGGTGCTCTGGGTTAGTGAAGCACCAGCATCTGGGTCTTAGGAATGTCCCAACAATCTAGTAGCAGCTGTTTTGCCTTGAAAAAGAAAGAAAACGCTACTATATTAAATGAAGTATGGTCTTTTAAACAAACACAGCGAACATGATTAAGGACAAGGACTGGGCTCTTGGGCAGCTGAAACTTTTCATGACACGGAGCTAAATAACATCCCATGACCACTGCCACAGATCAAACTGATATTATACAGACAACCAGGGGAACCAGTTAAAAAACTGTCAACCCTAACATGAAATCTATCCTTTCCCCCATCATTTTAGGTTGCTCTTCCTTCAGGGAGACTCTTGGCCTTTCATATGCACGACATGGCATAAATATGCTCAGCTGGTCTGCCTCCAAAAGGGAAATCATCAAAAGAGCTGTGCATGTCCGTACAAGACCTGACAGGCTCAAGAGACCAAAGTGAGTCATGGCAGCGATCTGCAGCCCATCTACATATGAAAGGTAGCATTAAAAAAATTACCACAGCAAACTCGACATGAGCATAGCTAATAATACCATTTGCTTCTAAAAATCCTTCAGGCAAGAAAAGCAAATTCTAGAGTTGGTGTCTTTCTGATAACTAATTCTAAATTCACGATGAAAAGACAGCGGAAAGAAGGAAGATATTAATCTGAATAAAGATGAGCAGGACGGAATAAAACACACGGCACTAAAAATGTCAAATCAGATGACACTGAGCAAATGGAAGGGAGAGAGGGTTGCGGCATCTGGCTTGGGAAACTGCTGGAGACTGGGAGTCGTGCCTGGGGAGGGCAGAATTTGGGTAGGGGAGGAAGGATAGCAGGGATGGGGTGTCACTCTAGGACTTCCATTTCTCCTGAATTCTATGGTATACTATAGAGTTCACCCTCCAGAGTTGCCATATCCTCCATGGGAGCCAATCTCTGTAATCTGGAGTGCAACTGTAACTCTGGGAGAACTTCAGGTTCCACCTCAAGATTGGTAACCCTAAAACAAAGATGTGCAATGACCACATGAAGCAGCATTTCTCTGAGTCAGACCACTGATCCCTCAAGAGTCCTTACTGTCTGATCAGTTAGTTGTGGGTTTCCACTAAAGAAGAGGCTATTCCTTTCGATGCACAGCAACTGCAACTGACTGAAATAGCAAAAAAAAACCCAGATAAAACTGAACAAGAAGTAAAAGAAGTGGATACCAACACTAAAAAGCTTAAAAAACAACTCCAGGTGATGGGAAAAAAGAGACTGATGGAGGAGTCTCAACTGTTACAGCTACAAATGGAGAGAGCAAGCTATGTCTTAAGATTTCAAGGTGTTACTGAAGAAAAACTGAGAATCTGAAACAGACTATGTGTGAAATATTAGAACCTATGGCAGATATAAAAACGGACACACTACAAAGCGAAATAGATATGATCTATAGATCATATCCAGAATTTTCAAGAAAAAATAATCTGCCTGGGGAAGTGATTATAAGATTCTCAAGAAGACAAGTGAGAGATCAAATACTTAAAGCGACAAATGGATCTACCTTGAAGAAATAAAAGTGTTAAAGGACATCCTGTTTGAAATAAGAAGGAAGAGGAGGAAATATAGAGACTTGGTGACATTTTTACAAAAGAAAAACATCCCTTACAGATGGTTAGTCCCCAAAGGTACAATCTTCAAATTCATGGACAAGAAAGAAAAAATTGACTCTGTTGAAAAGGCACGTGAATTTTTGCATCTACATAGTCATCCATCAGGAGAGGTAGAAGCGGAGAAAGAGGACAGCACTAAATATAGCGAAGAAGAAGAAGCAGCGGCATCTTCAGATGACGACTCAGACTCCAAATTAGGGGCAGTTGCCCCAAAGACAAGTTACCATTTGAGAAAGCAAAAATATAAAAAATGAGATGTTATTACACTCTGAAAGCTCTTATAATGTATTATTATAAATGTCTTATATTGCTTTTTAAGTTGTCAGAAGTAGAGGTGTTTAAAGTTATATTACCAGCATAAATTGATTGTTAGAGGACCACATTCAATGAACTTGAATGGAATTATGAGCTAAAAGCTAAACTTGTTAAGCAATCACAGCTGAGTGTTGAGCAGGATTTTTTCCTTGTGTCCGTAATATAGCCCCTCTCAAAATGTTTCACATTTTTAAAAAGCTAAACTTGTTAAGCAGTATGTATGACCACCATCTCTTGGGTTTTTAGTGGGTTTTCTTTACTTTCTCCCATAGTATGTAGTTCCCTTCCCTAATTTCGTTGTAGTTTTAATAGTTTGTAGTTTATAGAAAATGCAAATTTAAAAATCTGGTATTTTTGGCCACTGTGTGACAGAGTGTTGGACTAGATGGGCCTTTGGCCTGATCCAACTTTGGCGTCTCTTAAAAAAAAAAATCCCCTACAG